>NC_034178.2:43301228-43314505 GCF_002021735.2 Oncorhynchus kisutch | reverse complement strand
CTCTCTCTCTTCTCCTCTCTCTGTCTCTCCTCTCTCTGTCTCTCTCTCTCTCTCTCTCTCTCTCCCTCTCTCTCTCTTCTCTCTCTCTATCTCCTCTCTCTCTCTCTCTCCTCTCTCTCTCTCTCTCTGTCTCTCTCGCCTCTCTCTCTCGTCTCTCTTCTCTCTCTCTCTCTCTCTCTCCTCTCTCTCTCTCTCTCTCTCTCTCTCTCTTGTTCTCTCTCTCTCTCTGTCTCTCTGTCTCTCTCTCTCTCTCTCTCTCTCTCTCTCTCTCTCTCTCTGTCTCTCTCTCTCTCTCTCTCTCTGTCTCTCTCTCTCTCTCTCTCTCTCTCTGTCTCTCTGTCTCTCTCTCTCTCTCTCTCTCTCTCTGTCTCTCTCTCTCTCTCTCTCTGCTCCAAGTGACTATAAGCTCAACAGCACCTTTTATTGAAAGGAATATTTTATCATTTCATATCTTGGTGGCTCCACTGAAGTAATTGATGCAATCATACAATGGCAGAGAGGAAGAATGAGTGAGAGGGTGTGTGAGTGAGTGCTGCGGGGAAAAAGGCATTTAATCCAGTCAATTCAGAGGAGCGATCTGAGCGACTGGTGACACAGCGACTCACTTCAGGCACAAAATGGCTGCTGCTCAGGTTGGGCTCTCACACATGCAAATGAGGCCTAACGAATAATGGAATCTTCTGGAGCTTGATAATTAGATGGTTCTCTTCTCTCTGAGGGACGGAGAGTGACGAAGAGGGAGAGAGACAGAGAGGGGAGAAAGTTCCACTGCTCTCCTTCCTCTCCCCATTATATGTCTTCATATCTCACCTTTTGTATTATTAGTATAACTTTTTGAAATGAGTTTTTTAATGATAGGAGAAGTTTGGGACCGAGCTGAAAAAGGTCTTTAATGACATCATATTCCCTAAAGCCCTCTGGTCAAAGTAGTGTTCTGTAGTGGAATTCCTTCTGGAACGTCTCTCTGTCTGACCTGACACATGTGCATCACAATGCAGTCTGTGCCACCCACACTTGGCACACACACACTTGGCACACACACACACAATTGGCACACACACATTTGGCTCCAGTATGTGTGTGTAATCGAATAGCTTGGCGTGTGTGGAATGTCCTGTTTTCATGTATTATTAAGGAGCTTGTTTAATTAGAAAAAATGAAGACTCATTAGAGAAATGCTAATTAGCTTCCCACCCTCCCTTTCTTCTCTGTGTCAGTGGAGGGAGCCTGGCACCGGCACTGAGGGATAGAGAAAGAACAGGGGGGGGGGGGGGGGGGGTATATGGCCCCTTTACAGATCAAATGATACTAAATAAAAGAACACAGTGTTGATATTACATTGCTTAGTTTAGATGAACTTTAGGTTACTTTAGAATATCTTTAGCATTACTTGTGAATGCTAAACCCTGTTCATTGTATTTTCTACCCAACTGGTGTCTGTCACATCAGATTTGAACTCTGCTCTGTGTCACGAATAGACAGGGTCTTACCCTTAGTCTGACCCTGAAACCAGTGGAGGCTGCTGATGGGAGGACGGCTCCTAATAATGGCTGGAACAGAGCGAATGGAACAGCATCAAACCACATGTTTGATGTATTTGATACCATTCCACTAATTCCACTCCAGCCATTACCATGAGACCGTCCTCCCCAATTAAGGTGCCACCAACCTCCTGTGCCTGAAACAGACTTATCTAAGCCATACTTATCTAATTCAGACTTTCCTCAATAAAGTTCACCACTAAATCTTGATGACTTCATGTAATTCTTAAACTGAAAGTTTATGTGTGAGGACTCTATGCATTACTGGGCATGTTAGCTTGTTTTGATAACCTAAAACGTCCGTTTTAAGTTCATTTGAGGTTAGCCAAGACTAGTTCTGAGAGCTTACCCAGCTAGCCCAGTGAATCAGGGGCTAAGACCTATTTCACTTAAAACTGTTTGCACTTCAGACAGTTTCTATGCTTTTTTCCCCAAAGTGTTTTTCCCAAAGCACTCCTTTTGTCCACTCAATCAAAGTGCTTAGTTGGCAGTTTTTCTCCTTTTATTTGATAGATGGGGGGAGGGGGTATTGGGGGTTATATGGTGTATTGACAGTGTGTGAAAAGAGGATGGGGGTAGAGGGATAGGGGTTTATAAGGGGGGATTTCTGGTCTGGTGCTGGAGTGAAGGGGGGATGAAGAGGTCTGGGTAGTGGAGTGAAGGGAGGATGAAGAGGTAGAGAAGGGAGGGATAGTGGGGAGGGGATGAGAGGGAGAGTTTGGGTCTGGGTAGTGGAGTGAAGGGAGGATGAAGAGGTAGAGGAGGGAGGGATAGTGGGGAGGGGATGGAGAGGGAGAGTGTGGGTCTGGGTAGTGGAGTGAAGGGAGGATGAAGAGGTAGAGGAGGGAGGGATAGTGGGGAGGGGATGAAGAGGGAGAGTTTGGGTCTGGGTAGTGGAGTGTGAAACTCTATTTTGTGATTTGAAACATGAGTGAAATCAGTAATGAAGGCGGGTCGATAACGGCCTCCTACACTTCCCTCTGAAGTACCCAAAGTGTGTGTCGTTCCCTCTGGGAATGTGTTGTCATTTTTATTCTGAGGCACTGGGGCGTTAGATGGAGAGAGTGGAGGGGGGTGGAGAGGAGGATAAAGGAGGAGGATTTTCCACTTGAACTTGCTGGTCTCAGGCCGTCTGCTCCAGAAGGGTTTTTCCATTTGTCTGGCCCGTCAGAGGGAGGTGTGTATTTGTGTGCATGTATACCGACCTTGTGCCATCCCGGTATATCCTGTAATAATGGCACTGAACACAAGCAGGCTATTTTCAAACCACAGTGAGCCTCTTTAAAGTGAAGGTTAGTAATGCCAACTAATGTAAAAACCCCCATAGTGAATGCTAACTAAATTCCAACGAATGTAAAACCCCATAGTGAATGCTAACTAAATGCTAACTAAATGCTAATGAGCGCATGCAAACATTTTTATACAGTCTCTGACAAACTATTTGCAGGACAAACATCCCAGCTCATAAAGTTATACAAGTAACTCACAGTTTGCTACACGCACAATAACAATATTAGGCAGCAAGGCTCTTGATTCAGGAGGGGATTCTCTGCTATTACCAAGAAGCTTGATTCAGGAGGGGATTCTCTGCTATTACCAAGAGGCTTGATTTTGCAAGAAGGTAACCACTTAGCTAGCTAGCTAGATAACTAGCTACTAAATTAGAAAAACAAATGCACAACTGCAGAGCATTTAGCACATTTGAAACAGTTAATCACAAGAATGGCTTCAGATTATGTGGCCAATGTGGCCAATTTATATCTCTGATCCTGTGCTGTCCATTTATGGTTTTCTATGTTTTATTTGTATCTGTAAATCAACCATTGACATCAAGCCACACCCGGCCACGATTACAGACACCTGTGGGTCCTTCCAAACTATATAAACTAGTCATTATACCCTGATGAAGACAGCTTGTCTTTGGTTGTTAAAATATTGCATCTGAGGCTCTCCTTTTCTTTTTCAAGGCCACTCTGGTCGACCTACATTATGTTCTTCTGAACATGTGTTCCTTGCACTCTCTGCGGTATCTCTAACCCCTCTCTCCTCTCACTAGCAACGTCATGACATGATTCTACTTACTACCCACTCCTCCACAGGTCTTCACAGGACTGTGGAAGAATCCATCCAGTCTGTCTTCCCTGTAAGGCCCATGTTGTTTTCAAAGATAGGGGTGGAGAGAAGGCCTGGTATCTTCTGTTACAGGTAGAGACAAACACCGTGTAACCCATTGGTGTGTTTGTCATCAGCTCTGTAATGAGAGTCTTCATTCTCTATACACACACTCATATAATAGGCCTCAACCTTCATTTTCAGTGCACACACACACACTGACACACACATGCAGCCTTCACCCTTCTCATAAAATAATACCTTCCTTCTCCCCGGGAACTGTTTGAAGTGGGCAGTGCGACACTTTAAACACTAGCCCCACCTGGCTTCCCTCATCAGTTCCCCCTGAGAAATATGGCCCCTGCCCCTGGTAGACATTAAAGAAAGGTCAGAGAGGGAGTTTCAGACAATGGAGATATTTACGTCTGCTCTCTCTTTCTGTTAATGAAGCTTGGGGCCTGAGCCTGAGATTCACCCTCCTTTCTTCTCCTAGCCTGTAGGTATTCCCTCCTCTCCTCCTTTGCTCCTCTCAGTCCAACAGGTATTCCGTTTTCCTCTCTCCTCCTTCACTTTCTCCTTGCCACTTATCTCCTCTCCTCTGTTTTCCTCTCCTCCTCCTCCTCTGGTATTCCCCATGCTGCTAACGGCCACTCTCACCTCCCTCATCCCTCGTTCCTCAGCCTAATGAGTAACGACAGCATGTTTACCTGGAGGGAGGGAGGCCGGGATGGAGAGTCGGAGGGAAGGAGGGGACAGTGAGAAGATTGTATAAATAAACAAATCATAACCCAATCAACAGGAAGCAGAGGAGTTACCCACACACCATGAGAGATAGAGGGAGAGAGAGATATAGTGTGAGCTGAAAGCCAATGGGGCGAGAAATTAGAGAATGACAGAAAGATGACAGGATGGAAAAGGGTCATGTCTAGAAGGGATGCCGCTAATGTCAAAGTGATGTAAAAATGTGCATATTCGATTCGCGTCAGGGAGGATTTTTGCATATTAGCTAACCCTGACCCTTTTCCTAACCTTAAACTGATTCTCCTAACCTTCTACGAAAAGTCACTTTTGATATTAGCGGTATCCCTTCTAGTCAAAACCATGAAAATGGGGGATAGCAGACTCTTTGTGTGTCTGTCGCTGTGTGTCTGTCTGTCTCTGTGCCTTTGTGTGTGTGTCAGTGGTCCCTCCCAGGGTGAGGTAGGTAATTCTTAGTGACAGCGATAAACAGCGCTGAGGTTTGTTCCTAACGTGAGAGGGCATGACGGGGGGGGGGGGGGAGAAGAGGTGTGTGTCATTCTATTTCTCTTTTCTTCATGCCTTCTCCTTGTCATCGTTTCAGTGATCTGCCTCTTGTGTCTCCCCATATAGCGTCAGGCAGGATAGATCACTTAGATGGAGAGGCTGTTAATACTCTGATTATAGGGTCCTTTCTCTCACGTCACTCTTCTGGGCAACCGTCACACACTCAGACACAGTCTTATACATGTACACACAGTCATATACATGTACACACAGTCATATACATGTACACACAGTCATATACATGTACACACAGTCATATACATGTACACACAGTCATATACATGTACACACAGTCATATACATGTACACACAGTCATATACATGTACACACAGTCATATACATGTACACAACACAATAATCAAAACACTCACAGAGGGTAAGGGGGTGAAGGATGCATGGTGTGAATTACTGTCAATTCTGTACATTGTTAGTCTAACAGTGAGGTGGAGATACCGTTTCCCTTCTCTCACCATACTGTGGTACACATGTCTGTGTGTGTGAAAAAAACTACAATTTAACATGTATAGTACACGCAATGAAAATATTAATGTTTGTGTGTGTGTGTGTGTGTGTGTGTGTGTGTGTGTGTGTGTGTGTGTGTGTGTTGTGTGTGTGTGTGTGTGTGTGTGTGTGTGTGTGTGGTGGTGTGTGTGTGTGTGTGTACAGTCGTGGCCAAAAGTTTTGAGAATGACACAAATATAAATTTTCACAAAGTCTGCCTCAGTTTGTATGATGGCAATTTGCATATACTCCAGAATGTTATGAAGAGTGATCAGATGAATTGCATTTAATTGCAAAGTCCCTCTTTGCCATGCAAATGAACTGAATCCCCATTAAACATTTCCACTGCATTTCAGCCCTGCCACAAAAGGACCAGCTGACACCATGTTAGTGATTCTCTCGTTAACACAGGTGTGAGTGTTGACGAGGACAAGGCTGGAGATCACTCTGTCATGCTGATTGAGTTCGAATAACAGACTGGAAGCTTCAAAAGGAGGGTGGTGCTTGGAATCATTGTTCGTCCTCTGTCAATCATGGTTACCTGCAAGGACTTCCAAAAGTCTTCGCCTCACTGTGTGTGAAGATGCACTCATACCTGCGTGCTGCCATTCCTGAGCAAGCTCTGTACTGGTGGAGGAAGGCCTGGTGTCAAGAAGGGCAGCAAAGAAGCCACTTCTCTCCAGGAAAAACATCAGGGACAGACTGATATTCTGCAAAAGGTACAGGGATTGGACTGCTGAGGACTGGAGTAAAGTCAGTTTCTCTGATGAATCCCCTTTCCGATTGTTTGGGGCATACGGAAAAAAGCTTGTCCGGAGAAGACAAGGTGAGTACTACCATCAGTCCTGTGTCATGCCAACAGTAAAGCATCCTGAGACCATTCATGTGTGGGGTTGCTTCTCAGCCAAGGGAGTGGGCTCACTCACAATTTTGCCTAAGAACACAGACATAAATAAAGAATGGTACCAACACATCCTCCGAGAACAGCTTCTCCTAACCATCCAGGAACAGTTTGGTGACGAACAATGCCTTTTCCAGCATGATGGAGCACCTTGCCATGAGGCAAAAGTGATAACTAAGTGGCTCGGGGAACAAAACATTAATATTTTGGGTCCATGGCCAGGAAACTCCCCAGACCTTTAATCTCATTGAGAACTTGTTGGTTCAATCCTCAAGAGGCGAGTAGACAAACAAAAACCCACAAATTCTGACAAACTCCAAGCATTAATTATGCAAGAATGGGCTGCCATCAGTCAGGATGTGGCCCAGAAGTTATTTGACAGCATGCCAGGCAGATTGCAGAGGTCTTGAAAAAGAAGGGTCAACACTGCAAATATTGACCTTTGCATCAACTTCATGTAATTGTCAATAAAAGCCTTTGACGATGTATAGTATGTATGTATGTAGTATGTATGTATGTATGTTATGTATGTATGTATGTATGTATGTATGTATGTATGTATGTATGTATGTACAGTATGTATGTACAGTATGATGTATGTATATGTATGTATGTATGTATGTATGTATTCTTATGTATGTATGTATGTATGTATGTACAGTATGTATGTATGTATGTATGTATGTAGTATGTATGTATGTATGTATGTATGTATGTATGTACAGTATGTATGTATGTATGTATGTATGTATGTATGTATGTATGTATGTATGTATGTATGTATGTACAGTATGTATGTATGTATGTATGTACTGTATGTAGTACAGTATGTATGTATGTATGTATGTATGTATGTATGTATGTATGTATGTATGTATGTATGTACAGTATGTTATGTATGTATGTACAGTATGTATGTATGTATGTACAGTATGTATGTAGTATGTATGTATGTATGTATGTATGTATGTATGTATGTATGTATGTATGTATGTATGTATGTATGTACAGTATGTATGTATGTATGTATGTACAGTATGTATGTATGTATGTATGTATGTATGTATGTATGTATGTATGTATGTATGTATGTATGTACAGTATGTATGTATGTATGTATGAATGTATGTTATGTATGTTGTATGTTGTATGTATGTATGTATGTAGTTAGTATGTATGTATGCATTATGTATGATGTATGTATGTTATGTAATGTATGTATGTATGTTGTACAGTATGTATGCTACAGTATGTATGTATGTATGTTGTATGTATGTAGTATGTAAATTTTGGTATGTACAGTACTGTATGTACGGTATGTATGTTACATATGTATTGTATGTATGTAATGTATGTCATGTATGTATGGTATGTATGTATTGTATCTATGGTATGTTATGTTGTCATGTATGTACAGTATGTATGTATGTTGTATTTATGTATGCTATGTATGTATGTATGTATGTATGTATGTATGTATGTATGTATGTATGTATGTGATGTACAGTATGATGTATGTATGGTATGTAGGGTGTATGTACAGTATGTTGTATGTATGTATGTATGGTATTGTAATGTCGTAAGTATGTCATGTATGTATGTATGTGTAGGGTGTATGTGTGTTAGGATGTGCGGCAGCACGCCATGTGATAATTAGCCAGTAATATGAGTTGGCAGAGGAGCCTCTAGAGAATGCTGCAGTATTCATCACGGCTTTATTTAAATACAGTCGTTTAGAGAGTGTGTGTTTGTGTGTGTGTGTATTTAAATACGGTCATTTAGTGCAAAGCTCATTACAGCTAGACTGCCCTTGACAGTGGAAATGATACCACCCCCCCCCCTTCAACCAACACACCCCTACACATCACTGGCTCCTCGTCAAGCCCCTATGGAAGAGAAAAAGGCCCTTTCCCTAGCTCTCTCTTCAGCCATATTGTAGAGTCATCATCCTAAAAGAGTTTGGAAGTCTGCAACTCGCCATGGCATCATGTTCGTCACATATACAGTACAACTAACTTTGCTTTCACAAATGATGGCCATTTTAAAAGGCTATGCATTCCGGTTAAAGTCTACACTGTGGTTATTAGCTGGCCCAGCTGTGCTCCATATAGCTGCTCACATCCATGTGATTTCATCTGAAATGGAAAACAGAGGTCTGGAATGAAAAGTCATCAGGGAAGGATAGGAGAGAGAGAGAGAGCCTCATTGAAATGCGTGATATCACCCTCTCTATCCCTCTTCCCAACCCTCTGGGACACAATGCCTTTTCCTCTTTCTCCTTCCATCTCTCTCTCGCTCCCTCTCTCCCTCTGTTCCTTTGTTAATCAGTTAAACTCCCTCTTCAAACAACCTCTCTAATTATCCCTCCACTCTCTGAAAAACGACAGGGCTGTGTCTCTCTCCTCCCCCTCTCTTTCCTTCCCCCCTCTCTCTCACCTCTCTTTCCTTCCCCTCTCTCTCCTCCCCCTCTCTCTCCTCCCCCTCTCTCTCCTCCCCCTCTCTTTCCTTGCCCTCTCTCTCCTCCCCCCTCTCTCTCCTCCCCCTCTCTCTCCTCCCCCTCTCTCTCCTCCCCCTCTCTTTCCTCCCCCTCTCTTTCCTTCCCCTCTCACTCTCACCTCTCTTTCCTCATCGCCTACTCCTCCCTTTGCTCTGTGTCTCTCTTTGGCGAAGGTTGACCTCCGTAAGTCTCTGCTGGTGCTGTGTGTCTGTCACATACATGTACACACACACACACACACACACACACACACACACACACCACACACACACACACACACACACACACACCACACACACACACAGGCTTTGGGCCTGTACCAGACCAAGGGTGTAAACATTAGTCCAAAACGTTTTGCAATGAAAACGAGAGTTTCTATTGGACAAATTCAGGTAGACACATTTCTAGTTTCTATTGGACAAATTCAGGTAGACACATTTCTAGTTTCTATTGGACAAATTCAGGTAGACACATTTCTAGTTTCTATTGGACAAATTCAGGTAGACACATTTCTAGTTTCTATTGGACAAATTCAGGTAGACACATTTCTAGTTTCTATTGGACAAATTCAGGTAGACACATTTCTAGTTTCTATTGGACAAATTCAGGTAGACACATTTCTAGTTTCTATTGGACAAATTCAGGTAGACACATTTCTAGTTTCTATTGGACAAATTCAGGTAGACACATTTCTAGTTTCTATTGGACAAATTCAGGTAGACACATTTCTAGTTTCTATTGGACAAATTCAGGTAGACACATTTCTAGTTTCTATTGGACAAATTCAGGTAGACACATTTCTAGTTTCTATTGGACAAATTCCACCAATCCCCCTCCATGATTCATCCTGTCTGTAATTACTCCCTATCTCTCTATCCTCTCTTTCACTTCCCTCCCTGTTCCTTCCGTCCTTTCTCTCCGGTCTCTCTGAAAGGGAAAGTGTGTGGCTTTGTCTTGGTTTTAGAGTGCAGCCTGTAAGCTGTCTCATTCCACCTCACTCCCTCCCTCACCCCCTTCTCCCCCTCTCCACTTCCGCTTCTAATCTACCTCGCATCTCTCTCTTTTAAATTAACATGCAATGCCCCTCAAAAAAAGAGAGAGGAGAGTGAAAAATTAAATGCATTTAATAAATGGCTGACTTGAAATCGCCTGGCTTTTCACTCTCTCCCCTATTCACAGGGTAATGAAAGGGGAGAAATCATTCAGAGGGAGAGACAAAGCCGAATGAAAATATAATTCCACATTGTGAACATCTTTTGTTAGGGCCCGTCAAACCGCTAATGGCGCCCCTTTTGTTTTCTCCCTGGCGCTGGGAGGCGGTGGCGAGGTATAGCCGCTGCACTGCGCGCCTCCGTAATCACACCGCTTTGTGATATTAGATTATAGTGGCAATTAATGCCGTCAAACCTTAACAACTCAGCATTCAGCCCCTGTCACCCCCCCCCCCCCCCCCCCACACACATACACACACATTCATGCCTGCCATCAGTGCATCCACCAACACACAGAAAGGTGCTATAACGCAGTAATTATTGCGCCTGCAACTTGAAAATGTCAATGAGCATGTGTATAAAATAGAATGTATGGGTTGTCAGGGGGTGAGAATGTGTGTGTGTGTGTGTGTGACAGGCGAAGAGAATGGGATGCACAAGAGCAATTAATTACAGGTTTTAATTTTCCAGCCAAGAGTGACGAGCAGCATCGGCGGTGCAGGCAGAGCCAAATTGGCATGACGCCAAGCGTACACAACCCCTCCCTCACCCTCACCCGCTCCTCAACCACCCATCACACCTGCTTAAAAGTATGCGTTATGGTGTCTGTAAGGTTCTACAATAGAGGAGTACTAAGATGGCTGTGTGGTGGCTTCAATACAGCGCCCCCTGTCAGTCATCCAGGGTTTATACACATCATTGGTTTCCCCTCATGGGTAAATAACTCTTCCTCTGCAGACAGACAGAAAGACAGGGGGATAGACTTTGCTCTCTTAGCAGCCACCCCTGTTGTACCTGTCTACCCTTGTTCCCGTTACTCCTTACCCTCACCCTCCGCTCGGTCTCCCCCTCTCTCCTCCTCTCCCAGTGATGAGGAAGTGTGTTGGGTTATGGATGGCTTGTTTGATCACGATACGGCAGCTTACAATAAGGGATTGGACAGGGCCCGACACACAGGCTGCAGCTGATAACACAGGGAGGGAGGGAGTGAGGGAGGGAGGGAGGGAGGGAGGGGGGAGGGGGTGTTAGTATTTATGGCCAATCTTGTTTACAAAGTCAAATCAGCCCTTTACAGATTTAATTTACCACTGACAGCTCTCCCTCTCTCCCCTGCCGCCCCTCAGGCGGGGAATAGATAGACTCCTAAGAGAGACGGGTAGCCATCAGTGCTGCGAAACACATGACTGCCAATATCAGAGAGAGCGCTAGTGAGAGAGAGGGCACAAGGGGTAGAGAGAGAGAGAGATAAGGGTAGAGAGAGAGAGAAAGGTAGAGAGAGAGAGGGGGGATGGGGGGTAGAGAGAGAGAGAAGGATAGAGAGGGGTAGAGAGAGAGACGGGTAGAGAAAGGTAGAGAGGGGTAGAGAGAGAGAAGGTTAGTGAATGGTAGAGAGAGGGGGTAGAGAGAGAGAGCGAGAGCGATATACGGGGTAGAGAGCGAGAGAGAGGTAGGGAGAGAGAAGGAGAGCGCAAAAGAGTGAGCGAGAGAGAGAGAGAGAGGGGGCTAGAGAGGGGTAGAGAGAGAGAGGGTGGTAGAGAGGGGTAGAGAGAGAGGGTGGTAGAGAGGGGTAGAGAGAGAGAGAAGTGTAGAGAGGGGTAGAGAGAGAGAGGGGGTAGAGAGGGTTAGAGAGAGAGAGGGTGGTAGAGACGGGTAGAGAGAGAGAGAGGGTGGTAGAGAGGGGTAGAAAAAGAGAGAGGGGGTAGAGAGGCGTAGAGAGAGAGAGGGGTGGTAGAGAGGGGTAGAAAGAGAGAGAGGGGTAGAGAGGTGTAGAGAGAGAAAGGGTGGTAGAGAGGGGTAGAAAGAGAGAGAGGAGGTAGAGAGGGGTAGAGAGAGAGAGGGTGGTAGAGAGGGTTAGAAAGGGGTAGAGAGAGAGAGGGTGGTAGAGAGGGTTAGAGAGAGAGAAGGGTAGAGAAGCTCTGTTTTTCCACAGGGGATTGAAGATGAATGTCCGTATATGAGAGGTTCTAACCCAGGGTCGTATATCTCTGTAAAAGCAGCCATCTCTTCCTAACAGCCCTTATTTGTATTGAGCACAGAGTATTATTTTTATTGAGCTGTCCACTGTAGGCTGTAAAGGGAGAAGTAATCATCCCTCTCTTTCTTTCTTTCTCTCTCTCTCTTTCTCTCTCGCTCTCTCTCTCTCTCTCTTTCACGCTCTCATTCTCTCCCCCTCTCTCTCTTTTTCCTTCTCTCTATCTCTCAGTGAAGAGGAACATAGCTCACCTGCTGGGCATCAGTTGTAGGACTGAACAACCATATGGATTTATCTTTCTCTCTCTTTTTGTGTCTATTTCTGTCTCTGTCTTGGTCTCTCTTCCCCCCGTTCCCTCTCTTACACTCTCTCTCTCTCTCCCCACTCTTCTCTTCTATCTCCTCTCTTCTCTCCATCTCTTCTCTCCCTCTCTTCTCTCCCCACTCTTTTCTTCTCTCCCTCTCTTCTCTCCCTCCTCTTTTCTCCCTCTCTTCTCTCCCCACTCTTCTCTTCTCTCCCTCTCTTCTCTCCCTCTCTTCTCTCCCTCTCTTCTCTCCCCACTCTTCTCTTCTCTCCCTCTCTTCTCTCCCTCTCTTCTCTCCCTCTCTTCTCTCCCCCACTCTTCTCTTCTCTCCCTCTCTTCTCTCCCTCTCTTCTCTCCCTCTCTTCTCTCCCTCTCTTATCTCCCCACTCTTCTCTTCTCTCCCACTCTTCTCTCCCTCTCTTCTCTCCCTCTCTTCTCTCCCCTCTCTTCTCTCCCTCTCTTCTCTCCCTCTCTTCTCTCCCTCTCTTCTCTCCCTCTCTTCTCTCCCTCTCTTCTCTCCCCTCTCTTCTCTTCTCTCCCTCTCTTCTCTCCCCTCTCTTCTCTCCCTCTCTTCTCTCCCCACTCTTCTCTTCTCTCCCTCTCTTCTCTCCCTCTCCCTCTCTTCTCTCCCCACTCTTCTCTTCTCTCCCTCTCTTCTCTCCCTCTCTTCTCTCCCTCTCTTCTCTCCCCACTCTTCTCTTCTCTCCCTCTCTTCTCTCCCTCTCTTCTCTCCCTCTCTTCTCTCCCTCACTGTGGGCTGACTGGAGTGTAATTGGTGGCTGTGAACTCTGGAGTGTTTGAGGCAAATTTTCTGAGGACGGAAGCTCTTAGTCATCAGGTAGATGTGTGCTTGGTGTGTGTTCAGTCGACAGGTGAATGCTCTTTGAGTTAGCCCCTGGCCAGAGGATAGCATCAATGCTAGTCTTTCTGTT
>NC_034178.2:43268728-43296228 GCF_002021735.2 Oncorhynchus kisutch | reverse complement strand
GACAGTACAGACACGCCCACACAGGCCCACAGACAGAACAGACACACCCATACAGCCCCACAGACAGTACAGACACGCCCACACAGGCCCACGAACTGTACAGACACGCCCACACAGGCCCACAGACAGAACAGACACGCCCACACAGGCCCACAGACAGAACAGACACGCCCAAACAGGCCCACGAACTGTACAGACACGCCCACACAGCCCCACAGACAGTACAGACACACCCATACAGCCCCACAGACAGTACAGACACGCCCACACAGGCCCACGAACTGTACAGACACGCCCACACAGGCCCACAGACAGAACAGACACGCCCACACAGGCCCACAGACAGAACAGACACGCCCAAACAGGCCCACGAACTGTACAGACACGCCCACACAGCCCCACAGACAGTACAGACACACCCACACAGGCCCACGAACTGTACAGACACGCCCACACAGGCCCACGAACTGTACAGACACACCCACACAGGCCCACGAACTGTACAGACATACTCCCTCTCCTGTACATGCTTAATAGACTGCAGCTATTAAAAGTGTGGAAATAGAGCAAAAATTGCTGTAGAGCCAGGGCTAGAACAGACAGTGCATTTAACACACACACACACACACACACACACACACACACACACACACACACACACACACACACACACACACACACACACACACACACACACATATATATACACATATACACACACATATAGACACACACACACACACGCACGCACACACACACACACACACACACACACACACACACACACACACACACACACACACACACACACACACACACATATACACACACATATAGACACACACACACACACTTACGCACACACACACACACACTAAACACACACACACACACACACACACACACACACACACACACACACACACACACACACACACACACACACACACACACACACACACACACACACACACACACGTCCAGGGCTTGAACAGAGAGTAGATTTAATAAGGAAGTATTTCTCTAGGCCACTATGAATTGCAGTGGGAAGATCTGACAGACTGGATGGTAATATGCTGTCTCTCTGGGAATGAGACGGTTAAGGACTCACACAGCTCATTTTACTCTTAACGAGGAGAGAGACGTTGGGGGTGAAACACACTTGTGTAAGGCCACTTTACCTCTGCTTTTAAAACCACAGAGTTTAACACGACTCTCCCACTTAATTAAACACACTGTCTCCTAGTCTATATCAGCAAATCAGCCACTTTAACACACACACACACACACAGAGACACACACTATTTTCAGCAATCAGAGACCATATCAGTCATCGGAACATTACATTTCATCTCTCCATGGAGACTTTGTATTGTGAGTGGTATTGTGTGTGTGTGTGTGTGTGTACTTATGTGGGTGTATATATGTGTGTGTGTGTGTATGTATGTGTGTGTGTGTATATATGTGTGTGTGTGTATATATGTGTGTGTGTGTATGTATGTGTGTGTGTGTGTATGTATGTGTGTGTGTATATATGTATGTGTGTGTGTATATATATGTGTGTGTGTATATATGTATGTGTGTGTGTGTGTTTTAACCTTTAAGTTTCCTCTAACCTTTAATTACTCCACAGCTGATCTGGCTCTTTCTTGGTGTGTTAGTCAAGTCAAGGTCACAGTAATAGGCTGGCGAGGTGAGTGGCTCTCTTAATGCTGCAGAGCCACTGAATCAAATCATTAAAAAGACCTTAATTATCACTTAATTATTCCCACAATTCTCCAGCTTCAGCCTAGCGTGTGTGTGTGTGTGTGTGTGTGTGTGTGTGTGTGTGTGTGTGTGTGTGTGTGTGTGTGTGTGTGTGTGAGTGTGTGTGCGACCGTGCGTGCATGCGTGTGTGTGCGAGCGTGTGTGTGCGTGTGTGTGGCCAGCCAGTGACGCGGAGAAGAGAGATTAACTCCACCTTTGGAGTGTGAAAAGAAGGAGGGACTTAGAATAAAGGAGAGAAATACACACACACACACACACACTCCCCTGTTGTAGAGACAGGCGGTCAGAGCACGGAGCTTCCTGGTTAAACGACTGATTACTTAGTCAAACAAACAGAAACAGGCTGTGGTTAGTCATTAATAACAGTAACAGTATGGCTCCTTCTTACAATATGGCTCCTTCTTATCACCTGATCTGAAACACGGGATGGTTGAAAACAATATGGGTTCACTTTCTACTTCACTAGACTAGATGTTCACATCAGACTATACAGATACACCCGTTGATTCTCCAACAAAATGGCCGCTGCAGAACACCTGTCCCACCACCCCCATCCCACACGTACACACACCCCTCTGCTCAGACTGTTACCTCAGTGATAAGTCAGGCAGCCCATAAATAACATGGGTCTGTCTAACATCTGTCTCTAGTGCTCTGGCGACGCCCTTGACATGCCAGGTACTGTAGGGCACCAAGATTTACGGGACGCCTCAAACCTCACTACACCCCCCCCTTGCCCTGTATATACACCCGCCCACCTCCTGTCCAGGTGTTTCAGGTGAACATTAATAACTATTTTGAAAGGAAGTTCAAACCGACGGCTATGAGCGTCTCTCCATGGCTTCGGCAGCACATCTCCCCTAGAGGGACAGAACACTCCTGTTGGGTCATGCTACTGCATCTCTCTAACTCATTCACCCTTTTACCACGTAAGAGTCAACCTTTTATCTAGAAGGACGTGTGTGTGTGTATCTGATCATGCTAGTGGGTTTCTCTACACCCCCCCCCGTTTAGAAGGCACTTCCAGCAGCTTCCCTGCACACATTATATACTTATACACCTTTTGCATAACAGGTATCGTGTACCTGCTTTAGTTGCTGGGAAAACTTGTTGTCTGGTAGTTTGTCTGTAAAGCTTGTCTCGCTCAGAGGCACGACAATGACGCACGGCCTTCATGGAGATGCAGAAGAGAGAGAGAGCAAAAGAAATCGTGTACACCATATATCACACATGCACACACACGCACAACGCCTCACTCTCACTGCTCTCTGTTATGCTTTGTGTTTCTGCAGCTAGGCCTAAGGTTTTCTTTCACAGCAGGCTTTTGAAGATTGAAATGTTGTTGACTCAATTGTCTTCCCTTTTCTCTTCCCNAAACAACCTCTCTAATTACCCCTCCACTCTCTGGAAACGACATGGTTGTGTCTCTCTCCTCCCCCCCCCTCTCTTTCTCCTCCCCCTCTCATCCTCTTCTCCTCCCTTCGTTCTGTGTCTCACTGTGGCAAAGGTTGACCTCTGTCAGTCTCTGACTTTTATGGTGCTGTGTGTCTGTCATACAGATCTGTCATACAGATACACACAGACACACACACACACACAAACACACAGGCTTTAGTCATATACCAGACCAGATCGCACATAGTGCATTCTCTCTATCTCCTTCTTCTACCAATCCCCCTCGCTGATTCCTCCTGTCTGTAATTTGTCTCTCTGTCCATGTCCTCTCTTTCCCCCTGTCCCTTCCGTCCTCTCTCTCCGGTCTCTCTGAAAGGGAACGTGTGTCTTTGTCTAGGTTTGAGAGTGGAGCCTGGATGTGTTAGCTGTCTCATCCCCCTCTCCACCTCCGCTCCTACTAATCTACCTCGCATCTCTCTCTTTTAAATTAACATGCAACGCCAAGGGAAGAAAGAAGAAGAGAGAGGAGAGGGAAAAATACATTTAATAACTGGCTGACTTCAAACTGCCTGGCTTTTCACTCTCTCCCCTATTCACAGGACAATGAAAGGGAAGAAATCATTCAGAGGGAGAGACAAAGCCGAATGAAAATATAATTCCACATTGTGAGCGTCTTTTGTTAGGGCCCGTCAAACCGCTAATGGCGCCCCTTTTGTTTTCTCCCTGGCGCTGGCGGTGGCGAGGTATAGCCGACGCACTGCGCTTCTGTAATCACACCGCTTTGTGATATTAGATTATAGTGGCAATTAACAGCATCAAACCTTAACAACTCAGCTTTCAGCCCCAGTCACACACTACACACACACATGAACGGACACACACACAAACACACACATTTTCAGACTTGCCACCAGTGCGTCCGGCAACACACAGAAAGGTGCTATAACTACAGTAATAATTGCGCCAGCAACCTGAAAATGTCAATGAGCATGTGTATAAAATAGAATGTATGGGTTGTTAGGGGGAGAGACTGTGTGTGTGTGTGTTTGACAGGAGGAGAGAATGGGATGCACAAGAGCAATTAATTACAGGTTTTCATTTTCCAGCCAAGAGTGACGAGCAGCACCGGCAGCGCTGGCAGATTAAACTGCTGTGACACCAAGCGTACATTACCCCTTCCTCACCCTCACCTCACCCTTCCTCACCCTCACCTGTTCCTCACCTTCTCACCCTTCCTCACCCTCACCTGCTTCTCACCCTCACCTCACCCTTCCTCACCCTCACCTGCACCTCACCCTCACCTTCTCACCCCCATCTCACCCTTCCTCACCCTCACCTGCTCACCCCCATCTCACCCTTCCTCACCCTCACCTGCTTCTCACCCCATCTCACCCTTCCTCACCTCACCTGCTCACCCCCACCTCACCCTCACCTGCTCCTCACCCTCACCTTCTCACCCCCATCTCACCCTTCCTCACCCTCACCTGCTCACCTCACCCTCACCTGCTCCTCACCCATGCCGCCTCACCTGCTCACCCCCACCTCACCCTTCCTCACCCTCACCTGCTCCTCACCCACGCCGCCTCACCTGCTCACCCCCACCTCACCCCCCCTCACACTATCATTTGCCCTCCTAATGCCCAGGTCCCAGTTGATTGTGTGTTGTGTGTTGTTATGTCACTGTGATCCTCTCTGTGTGGATGTCAGATAAACAATAAGGGGTCACTCTCCCTCTACAGACACACAGAAAGACAGGTCGATAGACGCAGATCTCTTGGCACCCACCCTTGTTGTACCTGTCTACCCTTGTTCCCTTTACCCCTTACCTTCACCCTCCCTCTCAGTCTCCCCCTCTCCCCTCCTCTCCCTGAGTGTGTTGTGATATGGATGGCTTGTTTGATCACGATATGGCAGTTTACAATAAGGGATTGGACAGGGCCCGACACACAGGCTGCAGCTGATAACACAGGGAGGGAGGGAGGGTGTTAGTATTTATGGCCAATCTTGTTTACAAAGTCAAATCAGCCCTTTACAGATTTAATTTACCACTGACAGCTCTTCCTCTTTGTCTCTCTGTTTATCTCTCTCTCTCCCTCCATCTCTCCCCTGCCGCCCCTCAGGCAGCGAATAAATAGACTGCTCAGGGAGACGCGCAGCCATGCAGCGCTGCCAAACAGATGACTGCCAATATCAGAATGAGAGAGTGAGAAAGAGAGAGAAACAGAGAGACGGAAGAACAGAACTAGAGACAAGGAGAGAGAGAGAAACAGACAGAGCGAGGGGGAGAGAGGTAGAGAGAGAGGGAAACAGACAGAGCGAGGAGGAGAGAGGCAGAGAGAGAGGGAACAGACAGAGCGAGGAGGAGAGAGGCAGAGAGAGAGGGAAACAGACAGAGTGAGGGGGAGAGAGGTAGAGAGAGAGGGAAACAGACAGAGCGAGGGGGAGAGAGGCAGAGAGAGAGAGGGAAACAGACCGAGCGAGGAGGAGAGAGGCAGAGAGAGAGGGAAACAGACAGAGCGAGGAGGAGAGAGAGGGAAACAGAGGGAGCGAGGGGGAGAGAGGTAGAGAGAGAGAGGGAAACAGACAGATGGAGGGGGAGAGAGGCAGAGAGAGAGGGAAACAGACAGAGCGAGGAGGAGAGAGGCAGAGAGAGAGGGAAAACAGACAGAGCGAGGGGGAGAGAGGCAGAGAGAGAGGGAAACAGACAGAGCGAGAAGGAGAGAGGCAGAGAGAGAGGGAAACAGACAGAGCGAGGAGGAGAGAGGCAGCGAGAGAGGGAAACAGACAGAGCGAGGAGGAGAGAGGCAGAGAGAGAGGGAAACAGACAGCGAGGAGGAGAGAGGCAGAGAGAGAGGGAAACAGACAGAGCGAGGGGGAGAGAGGCAGAGAGAGAGGGAAACAGACAGAGCGAGGAGGAGAGAGGCAGAGAGAGAGGGAAACAGACAGAGCGAGGAGGAGAGAGGCAGAGAGAGAGAGGGAAACAGACAGAGCGAGGAGGAGAGAGGCAGAGAGAGAGGGAAACAGACAGAGCGAGGGGGAGAGAGGCAGAGAGAGAGGGAAACAGACAGAGCGAGAAGGAGAGAGGCAGAGAGAGAGGGAAACAGACAGAGCGAGGAGGAGAGAGGCAGCGAGAGAGGGAAACAGACAGAGCGAGGAGGAGAGAGGCAGAGAGAGAGGGAAACAGACAGCGAGGAGGAGAGAGGCAGAGAGAGAGGGAACAGACAGAGCGAGGGGGAGAGAGGCAGAGAGAGAGGGAAACAGACAGAGCGAGGAGGAGAGAGGCAGAGAGAGAGGGAAACAGACAGAGCGAGGAGGAGAGAGGCAGAGAGAGAGAGGGAAACAGACAGAGCGAGGAGGAGAGAGGCAGCGAGAGAGGGAAACAGACAGAGCGAGGGGGAGAGAGGCAGAGAGAGAGGGAACAGACAGAGCAAGGGGGAGAGAGGCAGTGAGAGAGGGAAACAGACAGAGCGAGGAGGAGAGAGGCAGAGAGAGAGGGAAACAGACAGAGCGAGGAGGAGAGAGGCAGCGAGAGAGGGAAACAGAGAGAGCGAGGAGGAGAGAGGCAGAGAGAGAGGGAAACAGACAGAGCGAGGAGGAGAGAGGCAGAGAGAGAGGGAAACAGACAGAGCGAGGAGGAGAGAGGCAGAGAGAGAGGGAACAGACAGAGTGAGGGGGAGAGAGGCAGAGAGAGAGGGTAACAGACAGAGCGAGGGGGAGAGAGGTAGAGAGAGAGGGAACAGACAGAGCGAGGGGGAGAGAGGCAGAGAGAGAGGGAACAGACAGAGCGAGGGGGAGAGAGGCAGAGAGAGAGGGAAACAGACAGAGCGAGGGGGAGAGAGGCAGAGAGAGAGGGAAACAGACAGAGCGAGGAGGAGAGAGGCAGAGAGAGAGGGAACAGACAGAGCGAGGATGAGAGAGGCAGAGAGAGAGGGAACAGACAGAGCGAGGGGGAGAGAGGCAGAGAGAGAGGGAAACAGACAGAGCGAGGGGGAGAGAGGCAGAGAGAGAGGGAAACAGACAAAGCGAGGGGGAGAGAGGTAGAGAGAGAGGGAAACAGACAGAGCGAGGAGGAGAGAGGCAGAGAGAGAGGGAAACAGACAGAGCGAGGGGGAGAGAGGTAGAGAGAGAGGGAAACAGACAGAGCGAGGGGGAGAGAGGCAGAGAGAGAGAGGGAAACAGACAGAGCGAGGGGGAGAGAGACAGAGCGAGGGGGAGTTAGGCAGAGAGAGAGGGAACAGACAGAGCGAGGGGGTGAGAGGCAGAGAGAGAGGGAAACAGACAGAGCGAGGAGGAGAGAGGCAGAGAGAGAGGGAAACAGACAGAGCGAGGGGGAGAGAGGCAGAGAGAGAGGGAAACAGACAGAGCGAGGAGGAGAGCGGCAGCGAGAGAGAGAAACAAACAGAGCGAGGGGAGAGAGGCAGAGAGAGAAAAGCTGTGTTTTTCCACGTGGGGATTTGAGATTAATGTCCATATACGGGAGGTTCTAACCCAGGGTCGTATATCTCTGTTAAAGCAGCCATCTCTTCCTAACAGGCCTTATTTGTATTGAGCACAGAGTATTATTTCTATTGAGCTGTGGGCTGTAAAGGAAGAGGTTATCATCTCTCTCTTTCACTTCATCTCTCATGAAAGAGGATCATAGCTCACCTGCTGGGTATCAGCTGTAAAAGTGCCTGGAAGAACCTTTTGGGTTGCCACACTGGGTTGCCAAAACCCCTCTGAAAAGGGTTTTTCAAGGAACTTCTGTGTGAAGGTTGAAACCCGGAACCTTTTTGTGATGGGAAGGGCTCAATTTAAACCATTTTAATAATATATTAGGGGGTAGCAGCCTATCATTGGAGGGGTGGCTTATGTCATTCCTGTTCACCATGTTAAGTTGGCTAAATTAAAATCTTCCTTGAACATTTATGCATATTACATATTCTACTATATTAATAATATTAACATGGCTGATTACACACAGTAATAAAGTGGTAACTATTCCAACTTCGGGATTTGCATAGGCTCTTGAGGAACTCATACACCTCTTTTAGACTCATTAAAGCTACAAAACTATCAGTGTTCAACCTTAACACGGGATGACAATACAACAGAACAGATGAACAGGAATGACATGGACTCTAACAGGTGGCCCATAGAGATATATATATGAAAGCCACGCCCCTACTAAGCCACACCTCCACTCCAGGGTTCCTCCAGGAAGGTTGCTACATTGAACAATTAAAGGTTCCTCCAAGAACCCCGCAATTAACCAAAGGTGTAAATATGAACATTTGACTAGCAATGGTTCCTTGAGGAATTCCAGGGTTCCTGAAGTCACCACGAATTCTAAGAGTGTAGGACTCAACAACAGCATGGACTTCTCTTGCTCTCTCTTTTAATCTGTCTATTTCTATCTGTCTCAGTCTTTCTCCTTCACTCTCTCTCTCTCTCTCTCTCTTTCCCTCTCTTCTCTCCCCTCTTCTCTCCCCTCTTCTCTCTCTCTGTGGGCTGACTGTGGAGTTTACTTGATGGCTGTGAAATCTGTAGTGTTCAAGGCAAATTCACTGACTGAGGAGGAAAGCACTTAATCATCAGGTGGATGTGTGTGTGTACCATGCAGTACGTGCTTGTATGTGTGTTCAATCGACAGGTGGATGCTGTTTGCGTTAGCTCCTGGCCAGAGGATATCACCAATGCTTTCTGTTACCCTGTCAGTGGTGTGTTATTCTCTGAGCGGTTAGTTTGTCTCCATTCAGTCACAGTATGTTTGTAATCAGATTAGCATTGCGCCGTATCTGCTATCCCGATGCATCACTGCACGCTGCCAAATCTGTGTGTGTGTGTGTGTGTTTAGAATCTGCTAGCGCGGCACATCACCCGTTGCTGCCAAATGTGTCTGTGTCCCAGCCTGCCTCCAGCCTTTCCCCAGATAACATCTGATCTGATTGTTTGTTGTGCCTTTCTGCTCTCAAAGACCTGATTGTGTGGATGGAGACTCATAATCATCTGTTTATTGGAGCAGATAAGACTTTATATTCCATAGGGAGATTACATCGCTAGGTTTTATCTCTCTTCGATTTCACACACACAGTGCCAACTTTATCACGATGCCAGCAGTGTGTGTCACAGTGTCAAGGATGTGTGTGTGTGTTTGTGCGTGTGTGCTTGTGTGCACATACATGTGAGTGTGCGTGCTATATATGCAACTCTCTGTGGTCCACTCCTTCTAGGTGCCAATGTCCATGGCTATGTTGACCCCCCAGATGATCAGTCCTCAACAGATGCAGCAGATCCTGTCCCCTCCTCAGCTACAGGCCCTGCTGCAACAACAACAGGCCCTTATGCTTCAGCAGGTAACACACACACACACTCCTTCCTGGGCTCAGTCCCAGCCCAGCATGTCTAGATGTGTCTATGTTGAGGTGCTGACACTGGTTGTGATTGTATCCTCTGGCACACACACACACACACAGTCTCACACTTGCCAATTCTATAAAGCCTGTTTAGTCCTCGAGCACCTCCCCATCAGTGAGCATAGCCAAACACTTACAAATGCTTATTTTAGCAATGTAACACTCAGCCACACACACACTTCGCAGCCAGCGAGAGCTTATGTTAGCCGTCTTTGGGCACCAGTTAACATGTCCTGGTTGTTGGTTGGTGAGGGGTGTGTGATGAGGTGCAATGATCTGGGTGTGTGTTGGAGTCGGGAGTGTGTTTGTTCTGTTTGGTTCGGCATGGCAACCACTCTTACCTGGCAGGCAACATCTCAAGTCTGTCAAATATTTAACACACATCACACACATAACACACAATCACACACCCACACATACAACACAACTGTCAAATATTTAACACAATGCTGTCATTGCTAGCACCAAACACGCCCCCGACCTTCTCACCTCACACACCTTCGCAAATTAGTCCACATACACACTCACAAAAATATACATACACACACCACATGCAAATACACACACTCTAAAATGAGTTGTTTGGTTGACACAACTGCTGGGTTGTTTGGTTGACCCAACTGCTGGGCTGTTTGGTTGACCCAACTGCTGGGTTGTTTGGTTGACCCAACTGATGGGTTGTTTGGTTGACACAACTGCTGGGTTGTTTGGTTGACACAACTGGTGGGTTGTTTGGTTGACACAACTGCTGGGTTGTTTGGTTGAACCAACTGCTGGGTTGTTTGGTTGAACCAACTGCTGGGTTGTTTGGTTGACACAACTGCTGGGTTGTTTGGTTTAACCAACTGCTGGGTTGTTTGGTTGACACAACTGGTGGGTTGTTTGGTTGACACAACTGCTGGGTTGTTTGGTTGAACCAACTGCTGGGTTGTTTGGTTGAACCAACTGCTGGGTTGTTTGGTTGACCCAACTGCTGGGTTGTTTGGTTGACCCAACTGCTGGGTTGTTTGTTTGACCCAACTGGTGGGTTGTTTGGTTGAACCAACTGCTGGGTTGTTTGGTTGAACCAACTGCTGGGTTGCAGGTGTTGGGTCACTTAGTTGGGTTATTTTCTTTAAAAACTGCTGGGTTATTGAGATGTGGGACGCCCATGAGTGTAAATGTAATTACTGTTCATAATGTTCTGTTGCATAGTTATGAAATATTAAGGTCGATCATTTACATTTTTGTAGCTTCAATGACGCTTACAGAAGTGTATGAGTTCCCTTAAAGCCTATGTCAGTCCCATTGTTGGGATACAATAAGTTTGAATACTATAAGGGCACAAGGTGAGACCCAAATGCAGACACAGGAGGCAGATGGTTGAGCTCCAATATTTATTATGACAAAAGGGCTAGACAAAGGCAGGTCAGGGACAGGCGAGAGTTCATTAACCAGGTCAGAGTCCAAACAGTACCAGGCGATAGGCAGGCTCGAGGTCAGGACAGGCAGAGTGGTCAGGCAGGCGGATTTGGCGTCAGGACATGCAAGGATCAAAACCAGAAGGGCTAGGGCCAGGAGGGCTAAGGCCAGGAGGGCTAGGGCCAGGAGGGCTAGGGCCAGGAGGGTTAGAGCCAGGAGGGCTAAGGCCAGGAAGGCTAGGGCCAGGAGGGCTAGGGCCAGGAGGGCTAAGGCCAGGAGGGCTAGGGCCAGGAGGGCTAGGGCCAGGAGGGTTAGAGCCAGGAGGGCTAAGGCCAGGAAGGCTAGGGCCAGGAAGGCTAGGGCCAGGAGGGCTAAGGCCAGGAGGGTTAGAGCCAGGAGGGCTAAGGCCAGGAAGGCTAGGGCCAGGAAGGCTAGGGCCAGGAGGGCTAGGGCCAGGAGGGTTAGAGCCAGGAGGGCTAGGGCCAGGAGGGCTAAGGCCAGGAGGGCTAGGGCCAGGAGGGTTAGAGCCAGAAGGGCTAGGGCCAGGAAGGCTAAGGCCAGGAGGGCTAGGGCCAGGAGGGCTAGGGCCAGGAGGGTTAGAGCCAGAAGGGCTAGGGCCAGGAGGGCTAAGGCCAGGAGGGCTAGGGCCAGGAGGGTTAGAGCCAGGAGGGCTAAGGCCAGGAAGGCTAGGGCCAGGAGGGCTAGGGCCAGGAGGGCTAAGGCCAGGAGGGCTAGGGCCAGGAGGACTAGGAAAAAACAGAGACTGGGGAAAATAGGAGCTAGGAAAAACGCTGGTTGACTTGGCAAAACAAGATGAACTGGTACAGAGAGACAGGAAACACAGGGATAAATACACCAGGGACTAATGGGGAAAACAGGTGACACCTGGAGGTGGGTGGAGACAATCACAAAGACAGGTGAAACAGATCAGGGCATGACAAATACTTTATTATAATAAGTAATCAATCATCATAATATAATATAATAATATGTACAAAAATATTCACACCCCTTGACTTTTTCTACATTTTGTTACGTTACATCCTTATTCTAAAATGGATTACGTACTTTTTTCCCCTCATCAATCTACACACAATACCCCATAATGACAAAGTGAAAACTTTAGATTTTTTTTTAAAGCCTCCTGTTTCCATTGATCATCCTTGAGATGTTTCTTCAACTTGATTGGAGTCCACCTGTGGTAAACTCAATTGATTGGACATGATTTGGAAAGGCACACAGCTGTCTATATAAGGTCCCAAAGTTGACAGGGCATCTCAGAGCAAAAACCAAGCCATGAGGTCGAAGGAATTGTCTGTAGAGCTCCAAGATAGCATTGTGTCGAGGCACAGATCTGGGGAAGGGTACCAAAACATTTCTGCAGCATTGAAGGTCCCCAAGAACACAGTGGCCTCCATCATTCTTAAATGGAAGAAGTTTGGAGCCTAGAGAACCTAGAGCTCGCTGCCCGGCCAAACTGACCTATCAGGGGAGAAGGGCCTTGGTCAGGGATGTGACCAAGAACCCGATGGTCACTCTGACAGAGCTCCAGAGTTCTTCTGTGGAAATGGGAGAGGCTTCCAGAAGGACAACCATCTCTGCAGCACACCACCAATCAGGCCTTTATGGTAGAGTTGCCAGACGGAAGGCACTCCTCAGTAAAAGGCACATGACAGCCCACTTGGAGTTTGCCAAAAGGCACCTAAAGGACTCTCAGACCATGAGAAACAAGATTCTCTGGTCTGATGAAACCAAGCTTGAAGTATTTGGCCTGAATGCCAAGTGTCACGTCTAGAGGAAACCTAGCACCATTCTTATGGTGAAGCATGGTGGTGGCAGCATCATGCTGTGGTGATGTTTTTCAGTGGCAGGGACTGGGAGACTAGTCAGGATCGAGATATTCTTGATGAAAACCTGCTCCAGAGAGCTCATAACCACAGACTGGGGAAAATACTTTGTTGAGACAAATGGTAGAAACTCCCCAAATGCAGGTGTGCCAAGCTTGTAGCGTCATACTCAAGGCAGCCTCTAGTCTTCTTGGGTATGACGCTGCAAGCTTGGCACACCTGCATTTGGGGAGTTTCTCCCAATTTTCTCAACAAGGTACTGAGTAAAGGGTCTGAATATGTATGTGATATTTCAGGTTTTTATTTTTAATACATTTGCAAAAATGTCCAAAAACCTGTTTTTGCTTTGTCATTATGGGGTATTGTGTGTAGATTGAAGAGGATTGTATTTTATTCATTCTAAAATAAGGCTGAAACGTAACAACATGTGGAAAAAGTCAAGGTGTCTGAATACTTTCAGAATGGACTGTACACCCACTTCCTCTCCTGTACGTGTTGAATGGGCAGCTATTAAAAGTGTGTAGCGAGAACAGTAGTTCTGACAGAGCCAGGGCTACAACAGATACATTGAACACACACACATATGTCCAGGGCTTGAACAGACAGTAGATTTAATAAGGAATTGTTTCTTTAGGCCATTATAAATAGCAGGGGGAAGATCTGACAAAATGGATGGTAATGGAAATATGCTGTCTCTCTGGGAATGAGATGGTTAAGGAGAGCTTGCACAGGTCTTTTTACTCTAACGAGGAGAGAGGCGGTGGGGGTGAAACACTTACACACACACACACGCTCACACACACGCTTGTGTAAGGCCATTTTACCTCTGCTTTTAAAACCACTTGAGTTTAACACAACTCTCCCACTTAATTAACCATACCATGACTGCCACCTAGTCTATATCAGCAAATCAGCCACAAATCAGCACACACACACACACACACACACACACACACACACACACACACACACACACACACCACATGCAGCAATCACAGACCACATCAGTCATTGGATCATTACATTTCATATCCCCATGGAGACTTTGCACTGTGTGTGTGTGTGTGTGTGTGTGTGTGGGGTGTTTTAACCTTGACTTTTCCTTTAACCTTTAATTACACCACAGCTGATCTGGTTTCTTTTTCGGTGTGTTAGTCAAGGCAAGGTCACGGTAATAGGCTGGTAATAGGCTGGCAAGGTGAGTGGCTCTCTTAATGCTACAGAGCCACTGAATCACATCATAAAAAATACCTTAATTATCACTTAATTATTCTTACAACTCTCCAGCACCAGCCTAGCTTGTGTGTGCATGCGTGTGTGTGTGTGTGTGTGTGTGTGTGTGTGTGTGTGTGTGTGTGTGTGTGTGTGTGTGTGTGTGTGTGTGTGTGTGTGTGTGTGTGTGTGTGTGTGTGTGTGTGTGTGTGTGTGTGTGTGTGTGCATGTGTGTGTGTGTCTGTGTGTGCATGCGTGTGTGTGTCTGTGTGTGCATGCGTGTGTGTGTGTGTGTGTGTGTCTGTGAAAGGGAGGCAGCCACTGACTTGGAGAGGAGAGATTAACTCTGCCTATGAAGTATGGAAAGACAGGGAGGTGGGACAGAGGGAAACATGGAGGGACAAAGAGGGACAAAGAATAAATAAGAGAAATGGACAGAATCAGAGGAATAGAAAGAGAAACACATATTCCCCTGTTGTTGCAACAGGCTGTCAGAGCACAGGGAGATGCTTATCCTCATGGAGTGTCCTTGGTAAATGATTGATTAGTTGTTCAGACAAACAGAAACAGGCTGTGTCTCATCAGTAGTAACAATACCAGCCAGTAGAAGTCCAATGTGGCTCCCTGTTATTGTCTTCCCTCATCTTCTCTGATCTGAAACACAGGCTGGTTGAAACCATATGACTTTACGTTTAACAGTTACTAGGCGAGTTGTTCACTTCAGACTATAAAGATCAACAAGATTTCATAGCTTCCTTTCAAAATGTGACGTGTTATGGATGAACGTCTATTTAATTCTGCGTGGTTACAGGATTAAACAGAAACAACTCGCAGGTTAACAGTTTAGGCATGAACTCTGAGTGGTTAAGGTTAGGGCTATGGTTCGGGGAAGCCTTAAAACCAAATAATGAAAAACGATGCGCAAGGACCATCAAGTATCATCAGTGTTCTCACGGCTTGCTAGAGCATTGTGAACGGCTGTGGCGCAGTGGTGTCAGCAACGCTCTCCGAGCATCTCGAGTTCACTGCCAGTGTTGGGCGGTGTTTTTTTGTTTCATTTTAGCGCTGAGGATATATCGCTCTCAGGACCTTTTCAAACAATGACATCAACGTTTATTTCTAGCGATCAGGCTGATACACCTTGATTCTCCTTCAAAATGGCCACATCAGAACATGTCCCTCCTCCCCCAACCCGATAAGCAAGCAGCCCATAAATAACATTGTGTCTCTGGTGCTATGGCGACGCCTTTTCCATGCCAGCTACTGTAGGGCACCGAGATTTACGGGGCTGTCCAGGTGTTTCAGGTGAACATTAAATAACTATTTTTAAAGGAAGAAAGTCAAACAAAAACAGCTACGTGTGTCTCTCCATGGCTTCAGCAACACATCTGGGGGACAGAACACTCCTGTTGGGTCATGTTGGCACATCTGTCCCTAGAGGGACAGAACACTCCTGTTGGGTCATGTTGGCACTTCTGTCCCTAGAGGGACAGAACACTCCTGTTGGGTCATGTTTGCACATCTGTCCCTAGAGGGACAGAACACTCCTGTTGGGTCATGTTGGCACATCTGTCCCTAGAGGGACAGAACACTCCTGTTGGGTCATGTTTGCACATCTGTCCCTAGAGGGACAGAACACTCCTGTTGGGTCATGTTGGCACATCTGTCCCTAGAGGGACAGAACACTCCTGTTGGGTCATGTTTGAACATCTGTCCCTAGAGGGACAGAACACTCCTGTTGGGTCATGTTTGCACTTCTCTCCCTAGAGGGACAGAACACTCCTGTTGGGTCATGTTTGCACTTCTCTCCCTAGAGGGACAGAACACTCCTGTTGGGTCATGTTTGAACATCTGTCCCTAGAGGGACAGAACACTCCTGTTGGGTCATGTTTGCACTTCTCTCCCTAGAGGGACAGAACACTCCTGTTGGGTCATGTTGGCACATCTGTCCCTAGAGGGACAGAACACTCCTGTTGGGTCATGTTGGCACATCTGTCCCTAGAGGGACAGAACACTCCTGTTGGGTCATGTTTGCACTTCTCTCCCTAGAGGGACAGAACACTCCTGTTGGGTCATGTTTGCACATCTGTCCCTAGAGGGACAGAACACTCCTGTTGGGTTATGTTGGCACATCTGTCCCTAGAGGGACAGAACACTCCTGTTGGGTCATGTTGGCACATCTGTCCCTAGAGGGACAGAACACTCCTGTTGGGTCATGTTTGCACATCTGTCCCTAGAGGGACAGAACACTCCTGTTGGGTCATGTTTGCACATCTGTCCCTAGAGGGACAGAACACTCCTGTTGGGTCATGTTTGCACTTCTCTCCCTAGAGGGACAGAACACTCCTATTGGGTCATGTTTGCACATCTGTCCCTAGAGGGACAGAACACTCCTGTTGGGTCATGTTTGCACTTCTCTCCCTAGAGGGACAGAACACTCCTGTTGGGTCATGTTTGCACATCTGCCCCTAGAGGGACAGAACACACCTGTTGGGTCATGTTTGCACTTCTCTCCCTAGAGGGACAGAACACTCCTTTTGGGTCATGTTTGCACTTCTCTCCCTAGAGGGACAGAACACTCCTGTTGGGTTATGTTGGCACATCTGTCCCTAGAGGGACAGAACACTCCTGTTGGGTCATGTTGGCACATCTGTCCCTAGAGGGACAGAACACTCCTGTTGGGTCATGTTTGCACATCTGTCCCTAGAGGGACAGAACACTCCTGTTGGGTCATGTTTGCACATCTGTCCCTAGAGGGACAGAACACTCCTGTTGGGTCATGTTTGCACTTCTCTCCCTAGAGGGACAGAATACTCCTATTGGGTCATGTTGGCACATCTCTCCCTAGAGGGACAGAACACTCCTGTTGGGTCATGTTTGCACTTCTCTCTAACTCCTTCATCCTTTTACCACGTGAGAATCAACATTTATCTAGAAAGACGTGTGTATTTGCTAACTGGTTTATCTACCTCTTTTACCTTGTGATAATGCTTCTCCAGCAGGTTCACTCCCTGCACACATTATACACCTATACACATTATACACCTATGCACATTATACACCTATACACATTATACACCTATACACATTATACACCTATACACATTATACACTTATACACATTATACACCTATACACATTATACACATTATACACCTATACACATTATACACCTATACACATTATACACCTATACACATATACCTACATTATACACCTATACACATTATACACCTATACACATTATACACCTATACACATTATACACTTATACACATTATACACCTATACACATTATACACCTATACACATTATACACTTATACACATTATACACCTATACACATTATACACATTATACACCTATACACATTATACACTTATACACATTATACACCTATACACATTATACACATTATACACATTATACACCTATACACATTATACACCTATACACATTATACACCTATACACATTATACACCTATACACATTATAAACACTATACACATTATACACCTATACACATTATACACCTATACACATTATACACCTATACACATTATACACATTATACACCTATACACATTATACACTTATACACATTATACACCTATACACATTATACACTTATACACATTATACACCTATACACATTATACACCTATACACATTATACACCTATACATATTATACACCTATACACATTATACACCTATACACATTATACACTATACACATTATACACCTATACACATTATACACCTATACACATTATAAACATTATACACTTATACACATTATACACATTATACACCTATACATATTATACACCTATACACATTATACACCTATACACATTATACACTTATACACATTATACACCTATACACATTATAAACATTATACACGTATACACATTATACACCTATACACATTATACACATTATACACCTATACACATTATACACCTATACACATTATACACCTATACATATTATACACCTATACACATTATACACCTATACACATTATACACTTATACACATTATACACCTATACACATTATAAACATTATACATTATACACCTATACACATTATACACCTATACACATTATACACTTATACACATTATACACATTATACACCTATACACATTATACACATTATACACATTATACACCTATACACATTATACACCTATACACATTATAAACATTATACACATTATACACCTATACATATTATACACCTATACATATTATACACCTATACATATTATACACCTATACATATTATACACCTATACACATTATACACCTATACACATTATACACCTATACATATTATACACCTATACATATTATACACCTATACATATTATACACCTATACACATTATACACCTATACACATTATACACTTATACACATTATACACCTATACATATTATACACCTATACATATTATACACCTATACATATTATACATCTATACATATTATACACCTATACACATTATACACCTATACACATTATACACCTATACACATTATACACCTATACACATTATACACCTATACACATTATACACTTATACATATTATACACCTATACATATTATACACCTATACACATTATACACCTATACATATTATACACCTATACATATTATACACCTATACATATTATACACCTATACATATTATACACCTATACACATTATACACCTATACATATTATACACCTATACATATTATACACCTATACATATTATACACCTATACATATTATAAACCTATACATATTATACACCTATACACATTATACACCTATACACATTATAAACATTATACACATTATACACCTATACATATTATACACCTATACATATTATACACCTATACACATTATACACCTATACACATTATACACCTATACATATTATACACCTATACATATTATACACCTATACACATTATACACCTATACACATTATACACCTATACACATTATAAACATTATACACATTATACACTTATACACATTATACACCTATACACATTATACACCTATACATATTATACACCTATACATATTATACACCTATACATATTATACACCTATACACATTATACACTTATACACATTATACACTTATACACATTATACACCTATACACATTATACACCTATACACATTATACACATTATACACATTATACACTTATACACATTATACACCTATACACATTATACACCTATACACATTATACACATTATACACATTATACACTTATACACATTATACACCTATACATATTATACACCTATACACATTATACACCTATACACATTATACACATTATACACATTATACACTTATACACATTATACACTTATACACATTATACACCTATACACATTATACACCTATACACATTATACACATTATACACATTATACACTTATACACATTATACACCTATACACATTATACACCTATACACATTATACACATTATACACATTATACACTTATACACATTATACACCTATACATATTATACACCTATACACATTATACACCTATACACATTATACACATTATACACTTATACACATTATACACTTATACACATTATACACCTATACATATTATACACCTATACATATTACAATAACATGTTGTCTACCTGCTTTAGTTGTTGTGGAAACTGATTTTACATCACATAAACACACACGCCTTCTCAGTCTTACTGCTCTCTATTGTACCTTGTGTTATTGCAGCTAGGCCTGGGGTTTGCTGTCACAGGAGGCTTTTGATCAATTTCCCTCCCCTTTTCCCTCTTTCCTCCCCTCCCCAGCTACAGGAGTACTATAAGAAGCAGCAGGAGCAGCTGCATCTTCAGCTTCTGACTCAGCAGCAGCAGCAGGCTGGGAAGCAGGCAGCCAAAGAGGTGAGACCCCTACTGAGTAGTGTTATCAAGTGCACTCACAAGCACACGCGTACACAGCTGAAGTGGCCAACACGTGAGTTAGGGGGCCCAAGGAGGTGAGCGTTTGCACTGGGGCAGCGTGTTCACCTCTTCTACTCGATCTCCTGTCCTCTTATCCTATCATTCTCTCCTTTCCTCCTGCTGTCCTCTTATTGTATTTCTGTGTTGTGTACTCTGCGTTTCCAAACAGGGATTATGGTAGTGATGGAATATGGCTTTACATTTCTCTCTGCTAACACACCATGCCAAACCCTACTCACAGAGAGCTCTGTCTTAATGCAGGATAAGTATGCATTTACATGGCATGTAAATGCGTGTGTGTGTGTGTGTGTGTGTGTGTGTGTGTGTGTGTGTGTGTGTGTGTGTGTGTGTGTGTGTGTGTGTGTGTGTGAAGCATGAAGTAAAATCCTGTTGTAGCCTCACTATAAGAGGGGTCTGACACTTTTTATAGTCAATGAACCCCCGCAGTCGGTGAGAACAGTGCCAACACACACCTCCGCAAGGTTTAATCACACTAACAGGGATCATGGGGGATCAAGTAGCATCACAACACGTAACAACAAAGAGCATCCACATCAATCACACCAGATTACTGTCATAGAGGTTATGTTGGGAGGGTGGTGTTGGTTCAATTCTGATTCTCTGTAATAATGGTATGGGTATAGTAATGCATTTTATTTTGCATCAAACAACACAACATTTTCAGTCACCTCCTTGTCTGAAGGACAAGTGGATTAACAGGTTAATGTCAAGCCCTGCATGTTGTTTTTTTTCAAAAGTGTCATAGAATGTAGACCTACATTGAACACCACACATTGGCTGCTACTGTAGGCTGAATGATAGAACAGCTATTTCCAAGCGGGTACTAGAGGTTGACCAATTATGATTTTTCAACGCTGATACCGATTATTGGAGGACCAAAAAAGCCAATACTGATTAATCGGCTAATTTTATTTATTTATTTGTAATAATGACAATTACAACAATACTGAATGAACACTTTTATTTTTACCTAATATAACACATCAATAACAATCAATTTAGCCTCAAATAAATAATTAAACATGTACAGTTTGGTTTAAATAATACAAAAACAAAGTGTTGGAGAAGAAAGTAAAAGTGCAATATGTGCCATGTAAAAAAGCTAACGTTTAAGTTCCTTGCTCAGAACATGAGAACATATGAAAGCTGGTGGTTCCTTTAAACATGAGTCTTCAATATTCCCAGGTAAGAAGTTTTAGGTTGTAGTTATTATAGGAATTATAGGACTATTTCTCTCTCTACCATTTGTATTTCATATACCTTTGACTATTGGATGTTCTTATAGGCACTTTAGTATTGCCAGTGTAACAGTATATAGCTTCCGTTCCCTCTCCTCGCCCCTACCTAGGCTCGAACCAGGAACACATCGACAACAGCCACACTCAAAGCATCGTTACCCATCACTCCACAAAAGCCGCAGCCCTTGCAGAGCAAGGGGAACAACTACTTCAAGGTCTCAGAGCGAGTGACGTCACCGATTGAAATGCTATTAGCGCACACCCTGCTAACTAGCTAGCCATTTCACATTGGTTACACCAGCCTAATCTCGGGTGTTGATAGGTTTGAAGTCATAAACAGCTAAATGCTTGAAGCACAGGGAAGAGCTGCTGGCAAACACACTGAAGTGCTGTTTGAATGAATGCTTGCTGCTGCCTACCACCGCTCAGTCAGACTGCTCTATCAAATATCAAATCATAGACTTAATTATAGCATAATAACACACAGAAATACGAGCCATAGGTCATTAATATGGTCAAATCCGGAAACTATCATTTAGAAAAAAAATGTTTATTCTTTCAGTGAAATACGGAACCGTTCCGTATTTTATCTTAACGGGTGGCATCCATAAATCTAAATATTCCTGTTACATTGAACAACCTTCAATGTTATGTCATAATTACGTACATTTCTGGCAAATTAGTTCGCAAAGAGCCAGGCGGCCCAAACTGTTGCATATACCCTTACTCTGCGTGCAATGAACGAAAGAGAAGTGACACAATTTCCCTAGTTTAATATTGCCTGCTAATCTGGATTTCTTTTAACTAAATATGCAGGTTTAAAAATATATACTTCTGTGTATTGATTTTAAGCAAGGAATTTATGTTTATGGTTAGGTACATTCGTGCAACGATTGTGCTTTTTTTTCGCAAATGCGCTTTTGTTAAATCATCCCCAATTAGGCGAAGTTGGCTGTCTTTGTTAGGAAAATATAGTCTTCACACAGTTCACAACGAGCCAGGCGGCCCAAACTGCTGCATATACCCTGACTCTGTTGCAAGAGAAGTGACACAATTTACCTAGTTAAAATAAATGAATGTTAGCAGGCAATATTAACTAAATATGCAGGTTTAAAAATATATACTTGTGTATTGATTTTAAGAAAGGCGTTGATGTTTATGGTTAGGTACAGTGCTTTTTCCGCGAATGCGCTTGTTAAATCACCCGTTTGGCGAAGTAGGCTATGATTCAATGATAAATTTACAGGCACCGCATCGATAATATGCAACGCAGAACAAGCTAGATAAACTAGTAATATCATCAACCATGTGTAGTTAACTAGTGATTATGTTAAGACTGATTGTTTTTATAAGATAAGTTTAATGCTAGCTAACACCTTACCGTGGCTCCTTGCTGCACTCGCATAACAGCCTGCCACACTGTCTCCTCGTGGAGTGCAATGTAATCAGCCATGAAATGCAGATTACCGAATGTTATGAAAACCTGAAATCGGCCCTAATTAATCGGCCATTCTGATTAATCGGTCAACCTCTAGCAGGTGCAGCCCCAATATTCACAGTAAACTCGCGCTGGAAGTTGCACAGAATTTTCACATCGTTCAAGTTTCTGCTCAGAAGACCCGAAATTTGCTGAGTGAATTTTTTGAGGGATCATTGGTTATCAGTTGTCAGAGGTGTCTAAGACAACAATAATATAGTGATTTTATCACAAACACACACACTCTCACACATACAAACACACACACTCCACATACAAACACACACTCGTCATCCAATTTCAGAAAGTAGAGGAGGGATGTGACAGTAACAGAGGAAAGGAGAAGTGAGAGAGAAAGAGAAACGTGAGAGAGAAAGAGGGAGAGAGAAGTGAGAGAGAAAGAAGGAGAAAAGAGCAGGTAGGAAACAGAGACAGGCTTCTAGAGAGCTCATGGACTCCAGAGACCATTGTGGGAATTGCACGAGGAGGTTCGCCCTAGATCATCCCTCCTTTCTCCCTCCCGCCATTCTTTCCTCCTCTCTCATCCCTGTTCCCCCTCTCCCTGTGGACCCTCTCCCCCCTCGCCTACAGCGGTCAGCCAACTCAACCGTGCCCAAAGCAAACCAGTTGTGGTTGACTTGCATGTAGAGACCGTGTCTGATGCTGTTTCTTCTTTTTTCCTTCTCCTGTCCGAGTCTCCGGTTTTGTTTTCCTGTAACAACCAGACAAGTGCAAACACTGGTCACAAACACTCTTCCACACACACACACACACACACACACACACACACACACACACACACACACACACACACACACACACACACACACACACACACACACACACACACACACACACACACACACACACACACACACACACACACACACACACCACACACACACACACCACAGTTGATGTGTGATGGTTCACCATACCCACTGTTGTGGACATGCATCATCTCCTGTGTTCAGCTAAAGCTAAGCCTGCTGTACAGTCTAACTCAATGCCTTACAGTCATCAACAGTCCAACTCAGACATATTGATATTCCTCCAGAACCGCAATACTGCTTGTTTACTTCGCTAGCTGGTGGTTAATTGAATGGTTAATGACATTGATTGGTCTGAGTCTCCATTCACCTGGTGTCCCAGGACTGAGAGGAAGAAGGACAAGCAGCAGGGCTGTGGACCTCCAGGCCTGGCGGTCCTCAACCTACTAGTTAGTTTGGGTATGGCAGGTAGGTTACACAGGTCTATGTAGGTCACCTGCTTATCAAGTGCCCAGGAAATCGAGGTTAGGTCACATGTGTCAAACTCATTCCACAGAGGGCAGAGTGTCTGCTTTTTGCTGCACCCTTGTACTTGATTGATGAATTAAGGTCAATAATTAGTAAGGAACTCCCCTCACTTGGTTGTCTAGGTCTTAATTGAAAGGAAAAAACAAAAACCTGCAGACACTTAGGGGAAGGGCAGTGGTATTCAAACTTTTTCAACAGGGACCCCTATTTTACCGCCATCATTTCTCACGACTCCACCCCAACCCAAATGTATATCAACAAATAATATCATTTTAATCTCTCAAAATGAATAGAAACCAATAAATACATAAACATTGTTTTATTTTATTGTCTTCCTCAAAGAAATTGGCATATTGTCCCATACAATGATCTGTACTCTTATTAAAAACATGTTGGCGACCCCCACTGCAGCTGTGGTCCCACCCCGACACTGGCCTAGGGGATAGGGGAAGTGCCTAGGGGATAGGGGAAGTGCCTAGGAGATAGGGGAAGTGCCTAGGGGATAGGGGAAGTGCCTAGGGGATAGGGGAAGTGTCTAGGGGATAGGGGAAGTGCCTAGGGGATAGGGGAAGTGTCTAGGGGATAGGGGAAGTGTCTAGGGGATAGGGGAAGTGCCTAGGGGATAGGGGAAGTGTCTAGGGGATAGGGGAAGTGCCTAAGGGATAGGGGAAGTGTCTAGGGGATAGGGGAAGTGTCGGAAGTGCCTAGGGGATAGGGGAAGTGTCTAGGGGATAGGGGAAGTGTCTAGGGGATAGGGGAAGTGCCTAGGGGATAGGGGAAGGGGATAGGGGAAGTGCCTAGGGGATAGGGGAAGTGTCTAGGGGATACGGGAAGTGCCTAGGGGATAGGGGAAGTGCCTAGGGGATAGGGGAAGTGTCTATGGTATAGGGGAAGTGCCTAGGGGATAGGGGAAGTGTCTAGGGGATAGGGGAAGTGTCGGAAGTGCCGAGGGGATAGGGGAAGTGTCTAGGGGATAGGGGAAGTGCCTAGGGGATAGGGGAAGGGGATAGGGGAAGTGCCTAGGGGATAGGGGAAGTGTCTAGGGGATAGGGGAAGTGCCTAGGGGATAGGGGAAGTGCCTAGGGGATAGGGGAAGTGCCTAGGGGATAGGGGAAGTGTCTAAGGGATAGGGGAAGTGTCTAGGGGATAGGCACCCCCTATGTACTGTAGTACACAGATGAGACCTTAATTAGTCGTTTATGATATTTATTCTTATTAGTAGTTCTAATAATAATGGATAAATCAGATGGATGGAAAGATGTGATTAAATGAGGAAAAGCTCTGTGTTCGCTTTTGGTCATTCACCAGAAGGAGAGAGGGAGAGAGGGAGGGATGGAGAGAGAGGGGGAGAGGGAGGGGTGGAGAGAGAGGGGGGAGAGAGGGGGAGAGAGAGGGATGGAGAGAGATGGAGGGATGGAGAGAGGGGTATGGAGAGAGAGGGATGGAGGGATGGAGAGAGAGCGAGGGATGGAAGGATGGAGAGAGAGGGGGATGGAGAGAGAGGGGGAGAGAGAGAGAGGGGATGGAGAGAGAGAGATGGAGAGAGAGGGGGATGGAGAGAGAGAGAGAGAGGGATGGAGAGAGAGAGAGATGGGGATGGAGAGAGAGAGAGAGGGATGGAGAGAGAGGGGGATGGAGAGAGAGGGATGGAGAGAGAGAGATGGAGAGAGAGGGGGATGGAGAGAGAGGGATGGAGAGAGAGGGGGATGGAGAGAGAGAGGGATGGAGAGAGAAAGATGGAGAAAGAGAGTAGGATTTTTTTTTTTAAATACAAATCTCCCCTGTGCCTTTTTGAGTGTTTGTGCATCGATGACTGTGACTTTTTGACCTCTTCTCTATTCTCTGATTGTTCCACTCGCTCTTTTCTGTGTAGAAGTGATGCTGGAAGAGTGTGTGTTTGCGTACGTGTTTGTGAGTGGTGCATTGGGCTGGTCAGAAGTCAGCTTGATGAAGTGACTCTGTCTGTCACACTAGCCATTTGGGACCGTGTGTGTGTGTGTGTGTATGTTGTGTGTGTGCGCGCGTGTGTGTGTGTGACTGGCAGGCTCAGACAGTGTGTGATGTGCTCATAAATCACATTGACAGCCTGTTACTGCGCTAGCTTTGGCCACTCAGCCGCGGCTAATGTAAACAGAACACACACACAATGTGTTAAAGAACCACTACCATGTCTCTGGAGAGAGAGGGTGAGATAGAGGGAGGGACGGGGTAGAGGAGGGACATGAAACGGACAGACAGGACCAGGGAGGAGAAGAGATGGACCAAGAGAGAGTGAAAGTGTTGAACAGTGCTAGAGAGCTTGAAACAGCAAGAGCTACAGACAAGGCCTAGAGTTTTTCCTGATCATGACCAAATGACTGAAATAGGAAAAACTCCGGCCCTAGTTACATGGTCAATATTCTGTACCTAGCTGTAGACACTGAAGTGTATTTGGCTTGGTGCGGGTCTATGAGAAGGTTGTTGAGTGTGCAGTTGTGACAGATGTCAAGAGAACATGCGGTGGAACATTGTAACCGGCAGATCAGATGTATTTTTCTTCTCTTCCCTCTCTGGGAAAAAATGCCTGTAGTGCTGACATAGTGACCCTCTGCCTGCCTCCCTAAACACACACGCACACCCTACCTCCCCAGATGCCCATTCTGGAAGGAAGTGACCTCGGTGGCATTCCTGTGAGTTCCTCCTCTCTCTTCAAAGACTTGTTGGTTACCACTCGCTCTCCAATAGAAAAACGTATATTTAGTTTATTTTTCCACCCCTCCGCTCTCTCTGTCTCTCTCTCTCTCTCTCTCTCTCTCTCTCTCTCTCTCTCGCTCTCTCCTCGCTCTCTCTCTCTCTCTCCTCTCGCTCTCTCTCTCTCTCTCCTCTCTCTCTCTCTCTCTCGCTCTCTCCTCTCTCTCCTCTCTCTCTCTCTCTCTCTCTCTCTCTCCTCTCCTCTCTTCTCTCTCCTCTCTTCCACTCTCTCTCTCTCTCTGGCCCATTCACCTCCTCCCTCCCCCCTTCACTCCCCCACCCTCCCTCTCCCTCCACCCCTCAGCTCCTCCACCCCTTCACTCTCCCTCCACCCTCCACCCTTCACTCCTCCTCCACCCTTCACTCCTGCATCCACCCTTCACCTCTCCCTCCACCCCTTCACCTCCTGCCTCCACCTCTTCACCTCCTCCCTCCACCCCTTCACCTCCTGCTCCAACCCTTTACCTCCTGCCTCCACCCCTTCACCTCCTCCCTCCACCTTCACCTCCTGCCTCCACCCCTTCACCTCCTGCCTCCACCCATTCACCTCCTCCATCCACCCCTTCACCTCCTCCCTCCACCCCTTCACCTCCTGCCTCCACCCATTCACCTCCTGCCTCCACCCATTCACCTCCTCCCTCCACCCCTTCACCTCCTCCATCCCTTCCCTCCTTGCCTCCATCCCTTCACCTCCTCCCTCCACC
>NC_034178.2:43263156-43268628 GCF_002021735.2 Oncorhynchus kisutch | reverse complement strand
GTGCATGCGTGCGTGTGTGTGTGTGGCAGGGTGCATGGATGGATTGTGTGATTTAGGAAGAGAATAAATCCTCCTGGAGGAAACAGTGACATCACAGCCTGCACTGTGGAGCCACGTCTCTCTGAGGGGACACGCACACGGACGCACACAGACACACATACAAAGTCCTCTCTCTCTCCAGGGCTGGGGAAAAGGGACCTCATCACAGCAACCTCCTCTCCCTGGGATGAGGAGAAGAGAGGAAAGAGAGAGAGGCTGCATTCCTCCTCCCCTGTGCCTTCTCCCTGTTGACTTTCATCTGTCTTTAAGATGGCTCACACAAAGAGCCAAAGCAGGCAAGCTAATTAGCAACACTTAAAAAGGCCTCGGCAGCCATTGTGTGTGTGTGTGTGTGTGCACCCCCACGCCCTCCACTGTTTCCAGGGTAACTATGTTGAGAGTAGCGCTGTGAGTATTGCACTTTTTTTCTTTCCTCACTCTTCACTTTTTCTCATTCTCTCTCTCTCTTTCTGTTGTAGTCTCTATTCTCTAAACCTGGAGTGGAACTGGGGGCCAGATTAAGGGAGAACAGAGGAGGAAGAAAGAGAGAGAAAGAGAGCGAGGGAGGGAGGGAGGGAGGGAGGGAGGGAGGGAGGGAGGGAGGGAGGGAGGGAGGGAGGGAGGGAGGGAGGGAGGGAGGGAGGGAAAGGAAAAAGAGTTCCCCCTGCTCCATGACTGGCCAGGCCCTTGGTGCTGTGGTGCATTGTGGGTCCAGAGCTATGGAAAGTGCACCAGAGATCCCCTATTGCTGGAAGTGTCTACACCCCCCCGACTAACGTTGCGACAGTACACGCACACACACACCACACACCACACACCACACGCCAATTAGTGTCAATTATGGCCACCGCTTCCTGACGTGGACAGTAGCCAATAGGAAATGAGTGCAACCAACGGTGATCACCCAACAGTCATTCCCTCCTCCCTTCTCGGTGTCCTCACTTTCTGTCGCTCCCTCTTTTTCCTTCCATTCTCTCCCTGACCCTGCTTTCTTGTACTTTCATTCACCCTGTCTCAGGTCTCAGCAGCGTATGTCTCATAGCCCTAACCCCAGAGGGAGCATTGAGCTCTGCTCACCCACATCACCCTGTCTACTGACCTCATCAACTCTGACCCACGACACGTCACTAACACTCTGACCCTAGCTTTGTATGTGTGTGTGTGTGTATGTGTATGTGTATGTGTGTGTGTGTGTGTGTGTGTGTGTGTGTGTGTGTGTGTGTGTATGTGTATGTGTGTGTGTGTGTGTGTGTGTGTGTGTGTGTGTGTGTGTGTGTGTGTGTGTGTGTGTGTGTGTGTGTGCCTGCTGATCCCACCACAAGGTAACTTCAGAAAGAGCCTCTATCATTACCATGGCAACGGCCTTTGAACCTTAGTGTGAGTGTCAACAATCAACTGCTTCTCGCCCTGAGCGAGGGGAAAACGCTTACTCAACAGCTTGTGTGTGTTTGTGTGTCGTAATTACCAGCCTGTGTGTACATGCCTACCCAAACAAGTCCATGGCAACAAGGACTTCTACCCAAACAGGTCCATGGAAATAAGGCCTTCTCTTTCTCTATCCTCCCCTTTTTATCTGTCTCTACATCACTCTCTGCTGGGCTTTTCTTTCTTCCCTGTGATCCTCTCAGAGTGTAAGTCATTCATCCATGGCTGAGTTCAAAAGTCTCCTGATCTGATCGGCCCTTTACTTTACAACTACCTAGACGGCCACTAGAGAGAGGAGGCTAACTAGACGGCCACTAGAGAGAGGAGGCTACCTAGACGGCCACTAGAGAGAGGGGGCTAACTAGACGGCCACTAGAGAGAGGAGGCTAACTAGACGCCACTAGAGAGAGGGGGATAACTAGACGGCCACTAGAGAGAGGGGGCTAACTAGACGGCCACTAGAGAGAGGGGGCTACCTAGACGGCCACTAGAGAGAGGAGGCTAACTAGACGGCCACTAGAGAGAGGGGGCTAACTAGACGGCCACTAGAGAGAGGGGGCTACCTAGACGGCCACTAGAGAGAGGGGGCTACCTAGACGGCCACTAGAGAGAGGGGGCTACCTAGACGGCCACTAGAGAGAGGGGGCTACCTAGACGGCCACTAGAGAGAGGAGGCTAACTAGACGGCCACTAGAGAGAGGGGGCTACCTAGACGGCCACTAGAGAGAGGGGGCTACCTAGACGGCCACTAGAGAGAGGAGGCTAACTAGAAGGCCACTAGAGAGAGGAGGCTAACTAGACGGCCACTAGAGAGAGGGGGCTACCTAGACGGCCACTAGAGAGAGGGGGCTACCTAGACGGCCACTAGAGAGAGGGGGCTACCTAGACAGCCACTAGAGAGAGGGGGCTAACTAGACGGCCACTAGAGAGAGGGGGCTACCTAGACGGCCACTAGAGAGAGGGGGCTACCTAGACGGCCTCTAGAGAGAGGGGGCTACCTAGACGGCCACTAGAGAGAGGGGGCTAACTAGACGGCCACTAGAGAGAGGGGGCTAACTAGACGGCCACTAGAGAGAGGGGGCTAACTAGACGGCCACTAGAGAGAGGGGGCTACCTAGACGGCCACTAGAGAGAGGAGACTAACTAGACGGCCACTAGAGAGAGGAGGCTACCTAGACGGCCACTAGAGAGAGGGGGCTACCTAGATGGCCACTAGAGAGAGGGGGCTAACTAGACGGCCACTAGAGAGAGGGGGCTACCTAGACGGCCACTAGAGAGAGGGGGCTACCTAGACGGCCACTAGAGAGAGGGGGCTAACTAGACGGCCACTAGAGAGAGGGGGCTACCTAGACGGCCACTAGAGAGAGGGGGCTACCTAGACGGCCACTAGAGAGAGGAGGCTAACTAGACGGCCACTAGAGAGAGGGGGCTACCTAGACGGCCACTAGAGAGAGGGGGCTAACTAGACGGCCACTAGAGAGAGGGGGCTACCTAGACGGCCACTAGAGAGAGGGGGCTACCTAGACGGCCACTAGAGAGAGGGGGCTGAATGGAGTCAGAAGTCAAATAAAGCCGTGACCACAGAGTTCCAGCTGCAAACCCAGAACAGTCGACCACTTTCTGCCATGCCGAGAAGGGATAGAGAAGATAATCAGCTTGGTGGATCTAGGCTAAGCGAGAGAGGGAGGGACAAAGATAAATAAAGGGAGGGAGGGAAGGAGAGCGAGAGAGGGAGAAAGTGAGTGAGTGAATGAATGAGAAAGAGAAAAAAGGATAGAGAGAAAAATAAAAGAAAAAGAGAGAAAAATCACAATGGAATAAAAAATAAGAGGGTGAATGGGATCCTTGGGCTGCTCAGAGGCTCCTTTGGAAAAAGCTGTAAATGCTGTTTATTATACCCCATAAATATGACATCCCAGCATTCCACAATTAGGCCTCAATGTGTGAAAAAATCATAAAACAGGAATATGGATTATCAGAGCGAGGAAGGGAAAAAGACGGAGAGCAGGAGAGAGACACGTGGAAGGCATTCATCTCCATGCACGTTTAATCTGAGCAGGAGTGTGTGTGTGTGTGTGTGTGTGTGTGTAGGAGTGCATGTGTCTTTAATCCACATTGTCAGTATTACATGATCTTTAAAGAAACCCCACACTCTGTGACGTCGTCTGTCTCATTTGAGGGCTCCCGAGTGGCACAGCAGTCTAAGGCACTGCGTCTCAGTGCAAGAGGCGTCACTACAGACTCTGGTTCTATTTCAGGCTGTATCACAACTGGCCGTGATTGAGAGTCCCATAAGGCGGCGCCCAGTGTCGTTAGGGTTTGGCCGGGGTAGAATTTGTTGTTAACTGACTTATCTAGTTAAATAAAGGTTAAATAAAAAACAAAAACTTGTGGTTAACTGAATAAACCATTAGTGTGTTTGTTGGCTCTTCCCTAACCAGACCATATAGCAAGTGTATAAATATTTATTCCTAACCCCTAGGCTGTCTGACTGTTCCCTCTCCCCCAAACTCTCAGTTGCACACAACCCCATATCGTCATTGATGGAGGCTTCTAAGGCCCAATCCTCATTTGAGATAACGCACATTTTAGCATCAATATCCTATTGCATTCAATGCATGATTTGGATAAAATATATACAGAAAGTGAAAGGTGAGGATGAAAGGAAGAAAGAAAAAAGAGAGAGGGAGGAGACAGACAGGGAGAGAAAGAGAGGGGCCCCTTTTAAGAATGCAACAGGAAGTGGGCACTATGGAGGTCCCTTTGTATCGTTGTGGTAACAGCAGTGGGTGTTCTGTGACACTAGGCAACGGTTCCCCCCTACCCCCTCTCACATAGACCCCTGTTCCCCCAACCTATGTGACCTCTGGTGACCTGTGGTGACCCCAGACACAAAGTGTGAGGGAAAGGTCAGAGCACGGGAATGCTTTTAGGAGATGACATCACTCCAACACAGACTGGCCCACAATTCACTGCCCAAAAACACACACAGTCACATACGTACACAGTCACATAAAAATACAAATAATTATGAAAACGTGAAAACAGGCAGCCTGGGCCATTTTCTTCCAAGACCATAAAGTAGGCCCAGAATGAAGCCTGACCTAAATTTAACGTCACATACGCACACAGTCACATTCACACAGTCACATTCACACAGTCACATACACATAGTCACATACACATACAGTCACATATACACAGTCACATACACACACAGTCACATACACACACAGTCACATTCACACAGTCACATACACACAGTCACATACACACAGTCACATACACACACAGTCACATTCACACAGTCACATACACACAGTCACATACACACAGTCACATACACACACAGTCACATTCACACACAGTCACATACACACACAGTCACATTCACACAGTCACATACACACAGTCACATACACACAGTCACATACACACACAGTCACATTCACACACAGTCACATACACACACAGTCACATTCACACACAGTCACATACACACACAGTCACATTCACATACAGTCACATACACACAGTCACATACACACACAGTCACATACACACAGTCACATACACACACAGTCACATTCACATACAGTCACATACGCACACAGTCACATTCACATACAGTCACATACACACACAGTCACATACACACACAGTCACATTCACATACAGTCACATACACACACAGTCACATTCACATACAGTCACATACACACACAGTCACATACACACACAGTCACATACGCACACAGTCACATACACACACACACAGTAACTGGTGATATTGAGGTTTCTATGCTTTGTCAGAATCACCTCTGTCCAATCAGAGAAGAGATATTAGAACTGAGTTTAAACATATGCACACACACCCCTCCCTCCTCTACCCGGCACACTCTGTTCTAGCCAGCCCTCCTTCTCCATCCTCTGTGCCTCAGCCCTGTCCATCCATCCCTCTCTCCCTGACCTGGAAGTGAACCTGAAGAGAGGACACTAGTGTCACTG
>NC_034178.2:43253156-43260656 GCF_002021735.2 Oncorhynchus kisutch | reverse complement strand
TACAGCTTGAGTTGTTCCATCTCCCTCTGGTCTCGGGGTGGGGAGGCAGGACTTCCCCCCTCTCCTCTGTCCTCTCTCTTTTCTCTCGTTCTGTTCTTTCTGGAGAGGCAGACAGGGCACATTCCTCAGGGAGGCCCAGGCGCCCTTTTCTGACACGTCTCAGAAATACACCCCTCCCTACATCCCCCCCACACACTATCCCTCTATCCCACAGCCCTCCCTCCCTCCACCATTCCCCCGTCCATCTCTCTCACCCTCTTACCCACTCCCCTTATGTTATATCTACCTGCCTGTAGGGACTCTCTCGCTCTCTTTCTCACACACCCTACACTTTTACACTTTCACTCCTCTCACTACCTAGGGCTGGGCGGTATACAGTATTTGACAACACTGACTTTACAAAACATTAGCAACACCTAATATTGTGTTGTACCCCCTTTTGCCCTTAGAACAGACTTAATTTGTCGGGGCATGGGCTACAAGGTGCCGAAAGCGTTCCATAGAGATGCTGGTCCATGTTGACGCCAATGCTTCCCACAATTGAGTCAGGTTGGCTGGATGTCCTTTGGGTGGTGGACCATTCTGGATACACACAGGAAAATGTTGAGCGTCAAAAACGTTGCAGTTCTTGACACACTGAAACCGGTGCGCCTGGCACCTACTACCATACCCCGTTCAAAGGCACTTCAATCTTTTGTCTTGCCAATTCACCCTCTGAATTGCACACATACACAATCCATGTCTCAATGCTTAAAAATCCTTCTTTCATCTGGATTTACTTGGTGAGTCTATGTCATGGAAAGAGCAGGTGTTCCTGATGTTTTGTACACAGTATAGATACCGGTATTTATGGACCAGTTTGGGTTTTTACTGTACCTTTTATAACGGTATTTCAATGTTTGGTTTGTTAATGTGATACACTTCTGCCATTTGTAACGTCCGTTTTTTTCTCTCTCTCCGCTCTCTCTCTTTCTTCATGCCACTTTCCACACAGACCACCTCCCCTGTCACTCAAAGAGCGCTGTTGTTGTTTCTCCACCATTTTCTATTTCACCTTTATTTAACCAGGGAGGCCAGTTGAGAACAAGTTCTCATTTACAACTGGGACCTGGCCAAGATAAAGCAAAGCAGTGTGACACAAACAACAACACATGGAATAAAGAAATGTACAGTCAATAACACAATAGAAAAGTCTATATACAGTGTGTGCAAATGAGGTAATATTAGGGAGATAAGGCAATAAATAGGCTGTAGTGGCGAAGTAATTAAAATTGAGAAATTAAACACCGGAGTGATAGATGCGCAGAAGATGAATGTGCAAGTAGAGATACTGGGGTGCAAAGGAGAAAACAATTATGGGGATGAGGTAGTTGGATTGGCTATTTACAGATGGGCTATGTACAGGTGCAATGATCGGCAAGCTGCTCTGACAGCTGATACTTAAAGTTAGTGAGGGAGATATGAGCTTACAGCTTCAGTGATTATTGCAATCCGTTCCAGTCATTGGCAGCAGAGAACTGGAAGGAAAGGCAGCCAAAGGAGGAATTGGCATTGGGGGTGGCCAGTGAAATATACCTTCTGGAGCGTGTGCTACGGATGGGTGCTGCTATGGTGACCAGTGAGTTATATCTTCTGGAGCGTGTGCTACGGATGGGTGCTGCTATGGTGACCAGTGTGCTCAGATAAGGGGGGACTTTACCTAGCAGAGACTTGTAGATGATCAGGAGCCAGTGGATTTGGCAACAAATATGAAGCGAGGGCCAGCCAATGAGAGCATACAGGTCGCAGTGGTGGGTAGTAAATGGGGCTTTGGTGACAAAACGGATGGCACTGTGATAGCAAATTGGATGCAGTCTGAGTAGAGTGTTGGAGGCTATTTTGTAAATGACATCGCCAAAGTCAAGGATCGGTAGTATAGTCAGCTTTACGAGGGTATGTTTGGCAGCATGAGTGAAGGATGCTTTTTTTGCGAAATAGGAAGCTGATTGTAGATTTAATTTTGGATTGGAGATGCTTAGTGTGAGCCTGGAAGGAGAGTTTACAGTCTAACCAGACACCTAGGTATTTGTAGTTGTCCACATACTGTCCACAAGTCAGAACCGTCCAGAGTAGGGATGCTGGATGGGTGGGCAGATGCGGGCAGCGATCGGTTGAAGACAATGCATTTAGTTCTACTTGCATTTAAGAGCAGTTGGAGGCCACGGAAGGAGAGTTGTATGGCATTGAAGCTCATCTGGAGGTTAGTTAACACAGTGTCCAAAGAATGGCCAGAAGTATACAGAATGGTGTAGTCTGCATAGTGGTGGATCAGAGAATCACCAGCAGCAAGAGCGACATTATTGATGTATACAGAGAAAAGAATCGGCCCGAAAATTTAACCCTGTGGCACCCCCATAGAGACTGCCAGAGGTCCGGAAAACAGGCCCTCCGATTTGACACACTGAACTCTGTCTGAGAAGTAGTTGGTGAACCAAGCAAGGCAGTCATTTGAGAAACCAAGGCTGTTGAGTCTGCCGATAAGAATGTGGTGATTGACAGAGTCGAAAGCGTTAGCCAGGTCGATGAATATGGCTGCATAGTATTGTCTTTTATCGGTGGCGGTTATGATATTGTTTAGGACCTTGAGCGTGGCTGAAGTGCACCGATGACCAGCTCGGAAACCAGATTGCATAGAAGAGAAGGTACGGTGGGATCTGGTCGGTGATCTGTTTGTTAACTTGGCTTTCGAAGACCTTAGAAAGGCAGGGTAGGATAGATATGGCTCCATAACAGTTTGGGTTTAGAGTGTCTCCCCTTTGAAGAGGGGGATGACCGTGGCAGCTTTCCAATCTTTGGGGGATCTCAGACGATACGAAAGAGAGGTTGAACAGGCTCGTAATAGGGGTTGCAACCATTTCGGCAGATCATTTTAGAAAGAGAGGGTCCAGATTGTCTAGCCTGGCTGATTTGAAGGGGTCCAGATTTTGCAACTCTTTCAGAACATCAGCTATCTGGATTTGGGTGAAGGAGAAATGGGGGAAGTTTGGGCGGTTGCTGAGGGGGTGCAGGGCTGTTGCCTGGGGTAGGGGTAGCCAGGTAGAAAGCATGGTAAAAATGCCAGGAAAAAATGCTTACTGAAATTCTCAATTATTGTGGTTTTATCGGTGGTGACAGTGATTCCTAGCCACAGTGCAGTGGGCAGTTGGGGGGGGGGGGGGGCTCTTATTCTCTATGGACTTTACAGTCCCATAATTTTGGGGAGTTTGTGCGACAGGATGCCAATTTCTGTTTGAAAAAGCTAGCCTTAGCTTTCCTAACTGCCTGAGTATATTGTTTCCTATATTCCCTGAAAAGTTGCATATCGCGGGGGCTATTTGATGCTAATGCAGTACGCCACAGGATGTTTTTGTGCTGGTCAAGGGCAGTCAGGTCTGGAGTGAACCAAGGGCTATATCTGTTCCTGGTTCTACATTTTTTGAATGGGGCATGCTTATTTAAGATGGTGAGGAAAGCACTTTTAAAGAATAAGCAGGCATCCTCTACTGATGGAATGAGGTCAATATCCTTCCAGGATACCCGGGTCAGGTCGATTAGAAAGGCCTGCTCGCAGCAGTGTTTTAGAGAGCGTTTGACAGTGATGAGGGGTGGTCGTTTGACCGCAGACCCATTACGGACGCAGGCAATGAGGCAGTGATTGCTGAGATCTTGAAGACAGCAGAAGTGTATTTGGAGGGCAGGTTGGTTAGGATGATATCTATGAGGGTGCCCGTGTTTACGGATTTGGGGTTGTACCTGGTAGGTTCATTGATCATTTGTGTGAGATTGAGGAGCTTAGATAGTAGGACGGCTGGAGTGTTAAGCATGTCCCAGTTTAGGTCACCTAACAATACGAGCTCTGAAGATAGATGGGGGCAATCAATTCACATATGGTGTCCAGGGCACAGCTGGGGGCTGAAGGTGGTCTATAACAAGTGGCAACGGTGAGAAACTTGTTTCTGGAAAGGTAGATTTTTAAAAGTAGAAGCTCAAATTGTTTGGGCACAGACCTGGATAGTATGACAGAACTCTGCAGGCTATCTCTGCAGTAGATTGCAACTCCGCCCCCTTTAGCAGTTCTATCTTGTCGGGAAATGTTATAGTTAGGGGATGGAAATGTCAGGATTTTTGGTGGCCTTCCTAAACCAGGATTCCTACACGGCTAGGACATCCGGGTTGGCACAGTGTGCTAAAGCAGTGAATAAAACAAACTTAGGGAGGAGGCTTCTAATGTTAACATGCATGAAACCAAGGCTTTTACGGTTACAGAAGTCAACAAATGAGAGCGCCTGGGGAATGGGAGTGGAGCTAGGCGCTGCAGGGCCTGGGTTAACCACTACATCACCAGAAGAACAGAGGAGGAGTAGGATAAGGGTACGGCTAAAGGCTATGAGAACTGGTCGTCTAGTGCATTCGGAACAGAGAGTAAAAGGAGCAGGTTTCTGGGCGCGGAAGAAAAGATTCAAGGCTAAATGTACAGACAAGGGTTTGGTAGGATGTTAATACAGTGGAGGTAAATCTAGGCATTGAGTGACGATGAGAGATGTTTTGTCTCTAGAGACACCATTTCAACCAGGTGAGTTCACCGCATGTGTGGGTGGTGTTTGTGCAACAGTATCTTCTAAATCAAAGAGGAATAGGCGATGCATGAATATGTTAGCTACATGAAGTAGCTAAGAGAAAACATTTAATGTAGTCAAAGATTATAGGGTACCCTAGGAAACACTGACCAACACTTTGGTTCCTACCCTGTCACAATAACTCCTCCCTGGCTTTCTGAGTTCGTTGTCATGTCAAACACTGTATTCAAAGTGCCCACTATTATAATCTAACTATAGAATTTGAATAATCATTATATTTCCATGATTTCAACAGTTCACACAAGTCGCAAGTCAAATAGTAATTGCAATATTTGGTTAAAAAGAAGGCATATTTTTTTGCCTATATTGTGCAGTCCTAAATTGCAGTCTGAAAATGATCAAATTAGTGCATGAAATGCATTTTATTTTTGAAAATGCTGAAAATAATTTTAAGTTAAATTGAACAGTAAAAAACAACAGTAAAAAACAATCAGAATAGAGAAAGACACATTGAAATGTACTGTGTATGTGTTGCCATCATAGGGTCATGAATAACTCATCAAGCAAAATGAAAGCACACTTTTATAATTGAAAAACAAAACACCATCAAATACCATCATTTAATACCATCACATAATATCCCAAAATTGGGATATTATATTTTGGCCATATGGCCCAGCCCTATCAATACCCTGCCCTCACTTTACCCTGCGACCTGCTGCTCTGACCAAAAAGAGAGTGAAGAGAGAGAGAGAGAGAGAGAGAGAGAGAGAGAGAGAGAGAGAGAGAGAGAGAGAGAGAGAGAGAGAGGGCGTGGAGGGGTTTGACGGCTGGAGATGGCTGTGATTTTTCCCAGGCTCCCAAGGGGCCCGGGGAGAGACGGCATTGTATTCTGACAACGCCGCCTGTGAAGAGCACTGTGTGTGTGTGTGTCTCATGATTTTACATGTGGGATATCACACAATGTCACATGTGTAGTTTCATGTTATCAAATTAACTTCATATAACATAACATGATCACATGAAAACACACACACTTCACATGTGATCACGTGAAATTCATGTGGTTTTTCTGTAAGGGGTGTGTTTGCATGTGCGTGCGTGTGTGTGTGTGTGTGTGTGTGTAAAGAGGCTCAGTGGTTCCTCTCTGTTTCAGTGCGTCTAAACAGGGTGTTTAACCACCTACACTGCTCTGTACTTCAGGCGGATGAGGAGAATAGAGGAGGTTAGGAGAAAAGGGGAAAGAGAGAGAGAGAAATGGGGAGAACACGGGTATTTAAGGTATAGCTGTGATATCAAAGGACCATGCAATGCTTACTGGCACAGAACTCAGATCTGGGCTGGAGAGGGGGAGTGGGGGGTATTGAGTGGTGATGACAGGAGAACACAAATACACAGATCACTGTTTCTACTCTTCATGGAGCGAAAGAGAAGGAGAGAGAGAGACAGACAGATGTAAATATCTCCATTCCATCATGGTATGATAAATTAGATACACAGTAGAGATTCTGACTAGACCGACTGTAACTCCAGAGAGAGAGTGAGAGAAGAAGAGAGGGAAGGAGAGAGACAGAAGGAATGAGAGAGAAAGAGAGGAAAGAGAGAGACAGAGAGAGTGAGAGAGGAAGAGAGGGAAAGATAGAAAGCGAGAGGGTGGTATGTTTGAGGTTGGTAAGGCATATAAGGGAGGAAATAACCACTGCATACACACACAGACGCACACCCAGACACGCAGGTGCAACAACACAGAAAAAAAGAGACGGGGCCACAGAATAAAGAGCTACTGTGTGAGGTACGGGTGAGGGTTTGTATCCAGTGCTGGAGGTTTCAGAGGAAACAGAGGGAGGATGCAGTCAGAAAACCAGGGAGGAGGGAGAAGGTAGAAAGAGAAAAGATAAGAGTGGAGAAGTAGAAGTTCTCTTCATTTACATAATCCACCCTCATTATAACCACTATAGTTACTCTGCTGCTCTTTTCATATAGGGGCCTCAACTCAAATAATGTTATCCTGTTTATAGGCCTATCTACAGTGTGTGTGTGTGTGTGTGTGTGCGTGTGTGTGATGTCACTAGTCTGGCAGTATAGAGAGTCAGGGAGGAGGAATTTGGGGATCTGGGATAACGGGAAACAAATGTGGATTTTCAGCCAAGGAACTCCAGGAAGCACGGAAATTCTATCTGATACAGTGGCTAGGGGAGGGGAAACACTGACGCACCAGGGGGAACTAAAACAGCGCAACACCAACCACATCACGCTATTGTGTCACCAACCTTGAAATAAAACACACACATACACAAGCTTGTCCACACAAACCCACACCAATAAATACAGTGTTTTTCAGTTATCAAATGCAAACACACACACACACACAGACACACACAGACACACACACACCTTAATGAAACAAGTCGTTTCTCCAGTGGAGAGAGTGAAAATGAAGTGAAGATGATGCAATTTGTCACATAGTTAAAAGCTTCCAGGGATCTGACTGCAATAAGATGGACATACGTTTTATTTGCCATCTATATGTCAGCACGTCTTCTCAACATATTGGGAGAATCAGAATTACATCATGTAAACGACTGTACATAGTGCTTCTAAACAATAATAATATATGTTGCACATCTGTTGGGTGTTAGACAACTACTCAAACACACACAGGCGCACAAGCACAAACAACTGAGCATGAAGTGCAAACACACACACACACCTGTTGCTGCTGGAGGTGCAGTAGGTCCACTGGGCTGATCTCCCCATTGTTGTCTCCGTTGGACCCGCCTTCTCTCCCTCCCCCGCCATCCAATTGGCTGCTGAGGTTGCTGACTCCGTTCTGATTGGAGGTCGTAGTTCGAATGGTCTCAGAGGCTGATTCCACCATCATCACGTGGCACCTGGGAGCGAGGGA
>NC_034178.2:43159125-43253056 GCF_002021735.2 Oncorhynchus kisutch | reverse complement strand
GAGAGAGAGAGAGAAAGAGAAGAGAGAGAGAGAGAGAGAGAGAGAGAGAGAGAGAGAGAGAGAGAGAGAGAGAGACAGAGAGACAGAGAGACAGAGAGAGAAAGAAAGAAAGAAAAGTCGATAGAGAGAGAGAGAGAGAGAGAGGACACAGTGTTGCTCACACACAGATTTGACTGTAGGGCCAGGGGTGAGGGGATGGGGGTGAGTGAGAAGGTGAAATATGTGTGAAGAGGGACCAAAGGTAAGGGGGGAGGAGAGGGCTTAAGAGGACAAGGGAGGAGGGAAGGAAGAGGGCAGCCTGAGGTTTTGGCCTGTAGGACTAATGTCAGGGAGGGGAGATGCTTCAGTGTGATTTGAGGTTGTCAGCTGATGTTGCGGTGAACAATACAGTTTGTCCTTTACACCACATACTCATGACTCAGCACACATACACAGCCTTTTGTTTTTCCACATGTATTCTATTAGCAGCACCCCCAGCGATCTCACCTGCTCTTGTCTTGGAAGAAAATAAAACATTCATTCTCTCCGAAGGCAGGTGGAACACACATACAGACACACAGGGTTTCTCACACAACGGGCGGAATGCCTCCATATGGAATGTTGTGCCCCCCTGGCAGAAGCAACACAGAGAAAGTTTATTTCTAAAACTGGTTGCAGAAATCAGAGATTGGGCTCATCATTAACAGTTCACAGGCTCATCTGAAGATTGTTGTGTTTTCCAAATGTCTCTCTTGTTCCTTCACCTTCTCTCTGTTTCTGTCTCTCCTTCCCACTCTCCCACGCTCACGCTTTCTCTTAACGATGGCAAATGCATCCCCCGCTCCCTGTGTTAGCGAGCTTTGTATTTTCGAAAACAACAACAAACTCAGGAGGGGCGCGTTTGTTGTGTTTGTCGAAGGAGAGCGTTCTAATTAGAGGGACCCTAAGAACACGCATCAAACATCATCCCCTCAAAGACAACCCTACTCTGCGCGCACACACACACACACACACACACACACACACACACACACACACACACACGCACACACACACACACACACACACACACAGCATCTCTGGTTATTGTCAAAAAGTTGTGCTTTTTGACAGACGGCTATTGGAGTTGCGTGGCTCTTTAAGCCTTGTCTCTATCTCTCAATTAAATTAAAGGGGCTTTATTGGCATGAGAAACATATGTTAACATTGCCAAAGCAATTGAAATAAATAATAAACAAAAGTGAAATAAACATAAAAAAATGAACAGTAAACATAATACTCACAAAAATTTCCAAAAATATAAAGACATTTCAAATGTCATATTATGTCTATATACAGTGTTGTAATGATGTGCAAATAGTTAAAGTACAAAAGGGAAAATAAATAAACAGAAATATTGGGTTGTATTTACAATGGTGGTTTGTTCTTCACTGGTTGCCTTTTTCCTGTGGCAACAGGTCACAAGTCTTGCTGCTGTGATGGCACTTCACCCAATAGATATGGGAGTTTATCAAAATAGGTATTTGTTTTAAATTATTTGTGGATCTGTATAATCTGAGAGAAATATGTGTCTCTAATACGGTCATACAATTGGCAGGAGGGTAGGAAGTGCAGCTCAGTTTCCACCTCATTTTTCAAGTCTTCTCTTGAGAGCCATGTCTGCCTACGGCAGCCTTTCTCAATAGCAAGGCTATGCTCACTGATTCTGTACATAGTCAAAGATTTCCTTAATTTTGGTTCAGTCACAGTTGTCAGCTATTCTGCCGCTGTGTACTCTCTGTTTAGGGCCAAATAGCCTTCTAGTTTGCTCAGTTTTTTTGTTAATTCTTTCCAATGTGTCAAGTAATTATCTTTTTGTTTTCGCATGATTTGGTTGGGTCTAATTGTGTTGCTGTCCTAGAGTTCTGTGGGGTGTGTTTGTGAACGGGACCAGCTTGCTTAGGAGACTCTTCTCCAGGTTAATTTATCTGTAGGTGATGGCTTTGTTATGGAAGGTTTGGGAATCGCTTCCTTTTAGGTGGTTGTAGAATTGAACGGCTCTTTTCTGGATTTTGATAATTAGCGTGTATCGGCCTAATTCTGCTCTGTATTCATTATTTGGTGTTTGAAGTTGTACACAGATAATATTTTTTGCAGGATTCTGTATGCAGAGTCTCAATTAGGGTTTGTCCAATTTTGTGAATTCTTGGTTGGTGAGTGGACCCCTGACCTCACAACCATAAAATGATTTTTATTCATCCTAATTGGTATGTCGAATTTTATGTTCATTTTGATGGCATAGAAGGCTTGTCTTACCTTGTCTCTCAGATCGTGGAAGTTACCTGTGGCGCTGATGTTTAGGCCAAGATATGTAGAGGTTTTTGTGTGCTCTAGGGCAACGGTGTCTAGATGGAATGTGTATTGTAGTCCTGGCAACTGGACCTTTTTTGGAACACCATTATTTTTGTCTTACTGAGATTTACTGTCAGGGCCCAGGTCTGACAGAATCTGTGCAGAAGATCTAGATGCTGCTGTAGGCCCTCCTTGGTTGGGGACAGAAGCACCAGACCATCAGCAATCAGTAGACATTTGACTATTGTCAAAAGTTTGGACACACCTCCTCATTCCAGGGTTTTTCTTTATTTTTACTATTTTTACATTGTAGAATAATAGTGAAGACATCAAAACTATGAAATAACACACATGGAATCATGTAGTAACCAAAAAGTGGTAAACAAATCAAAATATATTTTATATTTGAGATTCTTCAAAGTAGTCACCCTTTGCATTGATGACAGCTTTTGAGTCAACGAGGGGCACAATCTCTGGCTTTTGTGTGTCCTCAGTGGATGTGTGGAGGTTGTCAGGAGAGCTATCAGGGGACCTGACAGGGGGGTGGGATTATTGTCTTTTACTTTTTGGCATCAGAAGTAGGTTTAGACTGAACATTACTCACTCAGTGTTGTGTTGGGTGGTATTTCCAGGTTCCGCTGTGTTTGTTCTGCAGGTTTTGGTATGTTAGAAGTTTTGTTTTTGATAGTCCTTGGTAGTAATAGTCCATTCAAGTAATTTGTCCAAAATCAAGGTTTTAGGTCTGGAATTTTGATTTGGATTGAAGGTTTTGATGTTAAGGTTAGTATCCTGTATAAGTCCTTGTGAAAAAATTCAAGTTTAAGAACTCAATACCTCTCTCTCTCTCACTCTCTCTCTCTCTCTCTCTCTCTCTCTGTGTGACGTGAAGACAGTTATGTGTGGCCAGTAGTCTACCTCCCTCCCTCCAGCACAGGTATAGTAGCTGATCCTATGCTGTGCTGAGTGCATTAGAAGGTCTTTAAGGATCTTCAGGCACAGATTGAGTTTCCTCCAGACTGTACAGCTCATTGACTTCATCCCACAGCAGACGCTTCATACGCCTCTCTAACCATGAATCACTGTCTACTAGCTATCACTGCCTCTCTCTCTACCTACCGCATACCTCCATGAGTGGAAGAGATAGAGAGAAAGAGAGAGAGAGTTTGCAGAGAGAGTATGGAGGTGAACGAGGGTTGAAGGAGGGACCTGTCACTTTTATACAGGTAGACACACGCGTACGCATGAACAATCACACACACACACACAGGGCTGTGTGGTACACTATGGTGCTCTAATGGGTGTGTACTATGTCATATCCTGTAATGGGTGTATATAGCTATAGTAATAGGAGGTCAGAGGAGAGGCACAGGCATAAATCTACCTTTGATTAGAGCTGCGAGACAGACAACGCAGCACACACACATCGCTTTAAGTGTTTTCTGGCAGAGCAGAAGAGCTTCCTGTGCAGAGGCCTGCCCTGACCTGTTACACACACACCACCAAACCCTCTGCAGCTGAACCCCCTGACCTGAGCGAGAGCAGGAAGAGGCATTCCCACTACCCTGGAGAGAGGGAGGGATGGATAGATGGAGGGAGGGAGAGAGGAAGAATGAGGGAGGGAGAGAAAAGGGATAGATGGGGAATAAAGTGTTCTTCTCCATTTTAGTTGGGATGGAGGATAAGAGAGAGAGAGAGAGAGACAGAGAGAGAGAGAGAGAGACAGAGAGAGAGAGAGAGAGAGACAGAGAGACAGAGAGAGAGAGAGAGAGAGAGAGAGAGAGAGAGAGACAGAGAGAGAAGAGAGAGAGAGAGAGGAGCAGAGAAGAAAGAACAGAGAGAAGACAGAGAGAAGAGAACAGAGAGAGAGGACGAGAGACAGAGAGACAGAGAGCAGAGAGAGAGAGAAGGAGAGAAGAGAGCGCACAGAGAGGAGACAGAGAGAGAGAGAGAGAGAGAGAGCAGAGAGAGAGAGACAAGAGAGAGACAGAGCGAGAACAGAAGATTAGAGCGAGAGAGAGAGGAGAGAGGAGAGGAGAGAGAGAGAGCAGAGAGAGAGAGAGGAGAGAAGAGAAGAGAGACAGAGAGAGACAGAGAGAGAGAGAGAGAGAGAGAGAGAGAGAGAGAGCAAGAGAGAGAGACAGGAGAGACGAGAAGACGAGAGAGAGAGGAGAGAGAGAGAGAGAAGAGAGACAGAAGAGAGACAGAGAGAGACAGAGAGAGACAGCAGAGAGACAGACAGAGAGAGCAGAGAGAGAGAGAGAGAGAGACAGAGAGACAGAAGCAGAGCGAGAAGAGAAGAGAGAGAGAGAGAGAGAGAGAGAGGAGAGAGAGAGAGAGAGAGAGCAGAGAGAGAGAGAAGAGAGAGAGAGAGAGAGAGAGAGAGAGAGAGACAGAGAGAGACAGAGAGAGAGAGAGAGACAGAGAGAGACAGAGAGAGACAGAGAGAGAGAGAGAGACAGAGAGAGACAGAGAGAGACCAGAGAGAGAGAGAGAGAGAGAGAAGAGAGAGAAGAGAGAGAGACAGAGAGAGACAGAGAGAGGAGAGAGAGACAGAGAGACAGAGAGACAGAGAGACAGAGAGAGACGAGAGAGAGAGAGAGAGAGAGAGAGAGAGAGACAGAGAGAGAGAGAGGAGAGAGAGAGAGAGAGAGAGACAGAGAGAGAGAGAGAGAGAGAGAGAGAGAGAGAGAGACAGAGAGAGACAGAGAGAGACAGAGAGAGAGAGAGAGACAGAGAGACAGAGAGAGAGAGAGAGAGAGAGACAGAGAGAGAGAGAGAGTGAGAGACACCCTGCTAGAGTAATATACGCTGACACACACTTCTCTCTGTTTCTCTCTCTAGTATGAGCAGGTCCTCATGTGTAATTGATGAAGCTGGGTGGATCTTCCAATATGTCCTGTTGCTACAGGTAGCTGCTGCAACGGCTCCTTAGTAAGAACTAGGGTTGCAAAGCTACCAGTCATTTACCAAAGTTAATGGAATCATCTGAAATGTTGTTAATTAACAGGTCATCTATAGTAGTTTTGGTCATTTATACTTGAATGACTTAAAACAAAAGTATTCATATAAAGTATTAATTTGATCTATTATAATTTGATATTTTATCTACCACATGGTCTATCCACTAGACCAGAGCTCTCCAACCCTGTTCCTGGAGAACTGCCGTCCTGTAGGTTTAAGCTCCAAATCTAATCTATTGCGCAGGTGATTGTAATAACTATCTGGTTGATAAACTGAATCAGGTTAGTTACAACTGGGGTTGGAGAGAGTTCTCCAGGAACAGGGTTGGAGAGCCCTGGTCTAGCAGATAGACCATATGGTGCAAGAGAAAACAGCCTCAATGAAAGAAAAAAAAAGCATCTAATCAACAATGGCATTATTTTCAAATAACTCTGCAACTCATTCAACTATTGACATTTTTCACAACTGCCAGCAGTTCAACACCCAAAAATTTAAAACAGACATATTGACATAAGTTAAAATAAATAAATAGAAGTCTATAAAAAATGATATAAAGGATATTTAATGCTTAAATCCTCCTATTAAACACCAAAGGTTTTCCCTATATTGAAGGTTTATATTTCGGATAATGTTTTACAGCTTTGTAATTCAATGTTTCTTTAAAATCATATTTATTTTATTATTTTATATTTTTTATGTGATAAGGCCACACACAGGGCCAGAGATAATTACAGACACCGGTGATAATCTGAAGTACACAAAAAGGCCACTAGATGTCCTCTTACAAAGGTAAAAATAACTTGAAAGCTATAAAGTTCCCATTAATATACCCTCCCTCTGCAACCCTAGTGAGAATCTGCTAAAAGGCCTTGTACAACGCAGGGAGGAGGAGACGGGTGCATCCCACCCGCAGCCACTGATAACCCTGTATGAGTGATCAACACTCATAAGATGGTCATCAGATCAAGTCTGGTCTCCCAGCCCTATCCCTCCGTAATGCTCTTTCCTGTCCTACGACAATACCAGGATCACTGGCTAGTTGTCTGGGAGCACTGGAGACAGGACAGTAACCTTCATTATCATAACTCTCTCTCACACACACACTGTCAGACACATTCTCTCGGGAGGCAGACAGGTTGTTGACAAACTGGTTAAGATTTGCAGCTCCAGAACAGGAATGAGGTTTTAGTCAACTACACACATCACAGCTTGAAGTAATACAACAGTACTGACCACTAGAACCAATAAGACACCAATATGCTGTTCCAATACACTACAACAACATATTACAACACACTATGTGATAGTACACAATGTAATGCCCCAGCTAACCCCTGCTCCAAATCCTAACCCATTGTCAGTGTTTATTTATTTGACCTTAATCTTTCCCTCACTTTTCCTCTTTCTTTGTCTTCTTCTATCTCGTTGCTTGTTCTCTTTCAGGACAGGTTCAGATGCCTCTCTGTGGCACATCTCTGATTGGCTCTACTCCTGCACACCTGCAGTCAACTCCTCCCCCTCCCCGTATGTGTGTGTGTGTGTAGTAGTAGTTGTGTGTGTATATGTGAAGTGTATGCGTGTGTGTGTATGTATGTCTGTGTGTGTGTGTGTTTACAGCAGCTTACTGGGTTATTAAGTCTTTATCATGTTAAGCCTCATGTGGGAATATTTATACTGCTCCCCGAATGCCTGTTTCCTCGCCTTGCATCAGCTCCCAGGAACACTGCTTATTAATACAGGGAACCAGGGAGGGGGGGGGGGGGGGGGGAGTAGGGTCTGTGCCAACACATCTCCACATCTCTCTCTGTCTGTCACTCTCTCTCTATCACCACACCGGCTCTACCTTTTTCAGTCTATGCCCCCTTCTCTTTCTGTTTTTCTCTCCTTATCTGTCTCCCCCTCTCTCTCCTTCAGGCCACTGAAACAGAGCCCCTCAGTGGAGTGTGCAGATTACAGTTCTGCTCTACTACAAACTGAAACTCAGCGCGTGTGTGTGTGTGTGTGTGTGTGTGTGTGTGTGTGTGTGTGTGTGTGTGTGTGTGTGTGTGTGTGTGTGTGTGTGTGTGAGCATGCGTACTGGATCTGGAGTCTGAGGTTCACTGGAGCATCTCTAACCCTGGTAAATATAAACACCACAGCATTTAGATAACCCAGTCACCCAACTCATGCAGATAATACCATAAACACACTTTCACTCAAACACTAGTCCCTAAGGGCAGCTAGAAAAAGACACATATTGAGAACCTACCACCAGCATGAAGACTGCTCTGCTCTCCAGCATTCTGCTGTGTTGTCAGGCTTCTTCTATATTTTCTTAAACAGAGTGTGCATTCCAGAAATGTCTATCTAAAATAAACAAACAGCTTTGTGTTTGAATGCGGTTTTCTCTACTCTGAGACCTGTATGTGTATGTGAGTACATGCGGGTGTGTAGATAAATGAATGCCGGTTCTTTGTTTGTTTGAGTCACCAGAGGAAGGACAGGGTGTGTTTATGTGAGCTAGACCGCAGGCCAGAGGGCAGGTGTCTGTATGTGTGTTTGTGTATATGTGAGAGAAAGAGAGAGAATAGTGTGTCCATATGGGCTGTCTCTGGCCAGTAAACCTGTATTTCCCTCTCTGCCCTGCACTTCCTCTGTACCCTGCCTGTCCCATCACCATCAAAGACCTCAGGCTTCCCTCTCGCGTCCACTCAGCCTGCTGATCCTCCCTCACCTCTCCACTCTCCTCCCCCTGCTCCACATTAGGACAGGCTGGAATGTTCTGACAGTAAAGGAAAGATCCTCGCTTGAAGACTGCTTAGCTGGGCACTCAACCATTCCTCTTTTATATGGGGGGGGGGCTCTGGGGATACACAAAGATGCACGCACGGACACACACACAGACTCTCTCTTGCCATGGCACACTGCTACACTTGGCATTATTTTTCTGTGTGTGTGTGTTCAACCACCCAGAAGACCAACACTGCAACACAGTCGACTACCTCTCCTCCCTGCTCCCGTCCTCCTCTCCTCTGTCAATGGGAATAAAGAAAGGAAGAGGAAAAAGAGAATATCTGCGTGGCATTTTTGAGCTACTGAAGATTAGCTTCAATAAAAGAAGATGAGGTCAGAGGAAAGCAGAAATCCCCAAACACACACTTGGCCAGGTACTCATCCACTCACTCCCTCTTTCATTATTCAGACATCGCTCTCTCCCCCCTCTCTTCTTTCCTCATCTGCTACAGAGTGGATATCCCTTCATTCAGCCCAGCTGTCTCTTTAGCGAGTTGATTGGTTGCTAGCAGCCATATAGCTGCAAGCTAAAGGCCAACGCTAGCTGTCTCAGGCTGCACCGGCCCCTCTCCAACACTAGCAAGTTAGCCTTTAGTGCACGGCTAAGCTAATGCTAGCTATCACAGGCTCTGTTGGCTTATAACCAGTGCTAGCAGGTGAGCTGAATTAGCTGCCAGACAGACAGGAGTTAGCAGAGAGCTTCGGGTCAAGGGTTTTCAGGCCGGCTGGACGGCTTCAAAGGGCCTCAGGCCTAGAGAAAGACAGACTGTCCTGGCCTCTTCCTTACCCATCTGATTCAGTCTAACATATAAAGGTATTTCTATAAACTAGTGTACCAGTGAGGATTTCCTACCCTAGACAACTTGTTTCAGCAGTTGATAAGTCAATGTGATAATCTGCTAATGTTTACATGAATATATAAGGGGGATCATAGCTATATTCAATTAAATTCAAGTTGATTTAAACCTATGTTTAACCCTTTATCATGGTTGGTGTCTTGACGGATTTGACCAACATCGTGTGACATAAAACATGACCTTTCTGTCCTTGCTGTTATGACATTGTAAGTTGTTGTTATATCATATATTAATCATTAATCAGTTCAATTAGACATTGAACTTGAACCCTGTAATAATCCTGGATCTAGCTGTTGGACAGCTTTTTGTATAGACATCTCAGAAATGTAGTGTAACTATGTCTCCTTATGCTGAAAACAGTTTCATGGACACACAAATCCAAAATGATGTATGTGATTGCAAAATCGAATGCTTCTAACCAAAAGAGTCACCTTACCTTAATACTTAAAACTTCAATCCTAGCTGTCATTAACATGATTTGTCAGTAATTATGCATAATATCGGGTGTGCATTTGGTGTCCAGCTGATTAGTTAAGCGTGATATTTTCACACATCATCATCCAGGAAGTTATTTTTCTGAATGACAGTCAAGTAACGAACAGCTGTTGTGATAGCGCATGTGATTCAATAACCTCTCAAGTACTGGGAAAAAAGTGTTCACGAGGAATGTCAAGAATATCTTGGTGTCTCATTCATTATGCCAGTGAAGACAGTTGTGCCTGGATCAACATTGGACCTAACATCTAACATCCCTAGCTAACGGATGTTGATCAGTCACAGTCAATCGATGTTTGAAAAGTCATAGTCAATCGATCAATAATATAATAAAACTCTTAGCAACATTTCAATTGAATATACAATCTGTAGAAACTATGAGAATAGAAATGTTGGTAGCTTTTGTGAAACATCACAACAAAAAAAATACAGTATATGGCAAATATAAATCAAATATGGATAGTGTTAAGAGATAGATGGGAGGGGTTGAGGGTAGCTGAAGGATGGGACTGGATGGTCTCAGAGATAGATGGGAGGGGTTGAGGGTAGCTGAAGGATGGGACTGGATGGTCTCAGAGATAGATGGGAGGGGTTGAGGGTAGCTGAAGGATGGGACTGGATGGTCTCAGAGATAGATGGGAGGGGTTGAGGGTAGCTGAAGGATGGGACTGGATGGTCTCAGAGATAGATGGGAGGGGTTGAGGGTAGCTGAAGGATGGGACTGGATGGTCTCAGAGATAGATGGGAGGGGTTGAGGGTAGCTGAAGGATGGGACTGGATGGTCTCAGAGATAGATGGGAGGGGTTGAGGGTAGCTGAAGGATGGGACTGGATGGTCTCAGAGATAGATGGGAGGGGTTGAGGGTAGCTGAAGGATGGGACTGGATGGTCTCAGAGATAGATGGGAGGGGTTGAGGGTAGCTGAAGGATGGGACTGGATGGTCTCAGAGATAGATGGGAGGGGTTGAGGGTAGCTGAAGGATGGGACTGGATGGTCTCAGAGATAGATGGGAGGGGTTGAGGGTAGCTGAAGGATGGGACTGGATGGTCTCAGAGATAGATGGGAGGGGTTGAGGGTAGCTGAAGGATGGGACTGGATGGTCTCAGAGATAGATGGGAGGGGTTGAGGGTAGCTGAAGGATGGGACTGGATGGTCTCAGAGATAGATGGGAGGGGTTGAGGGTAGCTGAAGGATGGGACTGGATGGTCTCAGAGATAGATGGGAGGGGTTGAGGGTAGCTGAAGGATGGGACTGGATGGTCTCAGAGATTGATGGGAGGGGTTGAGGGTAGCTGAAGGATGGGACTGGATGGTCTCAGAGATAGATGGGAGGGGTTGGGGGGTAGCTGAAGGATGGGACTGGATGGTCTCAGAGATAGATGGGAGGGGTTGAGGGTAGCTGAAGGATGGGACTGGATGGTCTCAGAGATAGATGGGAGGGGTTGAGTGAAGCTGAAGGTTGGGACTGGATGGTCTCAGAGATAGATGGGAGGGTTTGAGGGTAGCTGAAGGATCGGACTGGATGGTCTCAGAGATAGATGTGAGGGTTTGAGGGTAGCTGAAGGATGGGACTGGATGGTCTCAGAGATAGATGGGAGGGGTTGAATGAAGCTGAAGGTTGGGACTGGATGGTCTCAGAGATAGATGGGAGGGGTTGAGGGTAGCTGAAGAATGGGACTGGATGGTCTCAGAGATAGATGGGAGGGGTTGAGGGTAGCTGAAGGATGGGACTGGATGGCCTCAGAGATAGATGGGAGGGGTTGAGGGTAGCTGAAGGATGGGACTGGATGGTCTCAGAGATAGATGGGAGGGGTTGAGGGTAGCTGAAGGATGGGACTGGATGGTCTCAGAGATAGATGGGAGGGGTTGAGGGTAGCTGAAGGATGGGACTGGATGGTCTCAGAGATAGATGGGAGGGGTTGAGGGTAGCTGAAGGATGGGACTGGATGGTCTCAGAGATAGATGGGAGGGGTTGAGGGTAGCTGAAGGATGGGACTGGATGGTCTCAGATATAGATGGGAGGGGTTGAGGGTAGCTGAAGGATGGGACTGGATGGCCTCAGAGATAGATGGGAGGGGTTGAGAGTAGCTGAAGGATGGGACTGGATGGTCTCAGAGATAGATGGGAGGGGTTGAGGGTAGCTGAAGGATGGGACTGGATGGTCTCAGAGATAGATGGGAGGGGTTGAGGGTAGCTGAAGGATGGGACTGGATGGTCTCAGAGATAGATGGGAGGGGTTGAGGGTAGCTGAAGGATGGGACTGGTGGTCTCAGAGATAGATGGGAGGGGTTGAGGGTAGCTGAAGGATGGGACTGGATGGTCTCAGAGATAGATGGGAGGGGTTGAGGGTAGCTGAAGGATGGGACTGGATGGTCTCAGAGATAGATGGGAGGGGTTGAGGGTAGCTGAAGGATGGGACTGGATGGTCTCAGAGATAGATGGGAGGGGTTGAGGGTAGCTGAAGGATGGGACTGGATGGTCTCAGAGATAGATGGGAGGGGTTGAGGGTAGCTGAAGGATGGGACTGGATGGTCTCAGATATAGATGGGAGGGGTTGAGGGTAGCTGAAGGATGGGACTGGATGGCCTCAGAGATAGATGGGAGGGGTTGAGAGTAGCTGAAGGATGGGACTGGATGGTCTCAGAGATAGATGGGAGGGGTTGAGGGTAGCTGAAGGATGGGACTGGATGGTCTCAGAGATAGATGGGAGGGGTTGAGGGTAGCTGAAGGATGGGACTGGATGGTCTCAGAGATAGATGGGAGGGGTTGAGGGTAGCTGAAGGATGGGACTGGTGGTCTCAGAGATAGATGGGAGGGTTTGAGGGTAGCTGAAGGATGGGACTGGATGGTCTCAGAGATAGATGGGAGGGGTTGAGGGTAGCTGAAGGATGGGACTGGATGGTCTCAGAGATAGATGGGAGGGGTTGAGGGTAGCTGAAGGATGGGACTGGATGGTCTCAGAGATAGATGTGAGGGTTTGAGGGTAGCTGAAGGATGGGACTGGATGGTCTCAGAGATAGATGGGAGGGGTTGAATGAAGCTGAAGGTTGGGACTGGATGGTCTCAGAGATAGATGGGAGGGGTTGAGGGTAGCTGAAGGATGGGACTGGATGGTCTCAGAGATAGATGGGAGGGGTTGAGGGTAGCTGAAGGATGGGACTGGGTGGTCTCAGAGATATATGGGAGGGTTTGAGGGTAGCTGAAGGATGGAACTCGATGGTCTCAGAGATAGATGGGAGTGTTTGAGGGTAGCTGAAGGATGGGACTGGATGGTCTCAGAGATAGATGGGAGGGTTTGAGGGTAGCTGAAGGATGGGACTGGATGGTCTCAGAGATAGATGGGAGGGTTTGAGGGTAGCTGAAGGATCGGACTGGATGGTCTCAGAGATAGATGTGAGGGTTTGAGGGTAGCTGAAGGATGGGACTGGATGGTCTCAGAGATAGATGGGAGGGGTTGAATGAAGCTGAAGGTTGGGACTGGATGGTCTCAGAGATAGATGGGAGGGGTTGAGGGTAGCTGAAGGATGGGACTGGATGGTCTCAGAGATAGATGGGAGGGGTTGAGGGTAGCTGAAGGATGGGACTGGATGGCCTCAGAGATAGATGGGAGGGGTTGAGGGTAGCTGAAGGATGGGACTGGATGGTCTCAGAGATAGATGGGAGGGGTTGAGGGTAGCTGAAGGATGGGACTGGATTGTCTCAGAGATAGATGGGAGGGGTTGAGGGTAGCTGAAGGATGGGACTGGATGGTCTCAGAGATAGATGGGAGGGGTTGAGGGTAGCTGAAGGATGGGACTGGATGGTCTCAGAGATAGATGGGAGGGGTTGAGGGTAGCTGAAGGATGGGACTGGATGGTCTCAGATATAGATGGGAGGGGTTGAGGGTAGCTGAAGGATGGGACTGGATGGCCTCAGAGATAGATGGGAGGGGTTGAGAGTAGCTGAAGGATGGGACTGGATGGTCTCAGAGATAGATGGGAGGGGTTGAGGGTAGCTGAAGGATGGGACTGGATGGTCTCAGAGATAGATGGGAGGGGTTGAGGGTAGCTGAAGGATGGGACTGGATGGTCTCAGAGATAGATGGGAGGGGTTGAGGGTAGCTGAAGGATGGGACTGGATGGTCTCAGAGATAGATGGGAGGGTTTGAGGGTAGCTGAAGGATGGGACTGGATGGTCTCAGAGATAGATGGGAGGGGTTGAGGGTAGCTGAAGGATGGGACTGGATGGTCTCAGGGATAGATGGGAGGGGTTGAGGGTAGCTGAAGGATGGGACTGGATGGTCTCAGAGATAGATGTGAGGGTTTGAGGGTAGCTGAAGGATGGGACTGGATGGTCTCAGAGATAGATGGGAGGGGTTGAATGAAGCTGAAGGTTGGGACTGGATGGTCTCAGAGATAGATGGGAGGGGTTGAGGGTAGCTGAAGGATGGGACTGGATGGTCTCAGAGATAGATGGGAGGGGTTGAGGGTAGCTGAAGGATGGACTGGATGGTCTCAGAGATATATGGGAGGGTTTGAGGGTAGCTGAAGGATGGAACTCGATGGTCTCAGAGATAGATGGGAGGGTTTGAGGGTAGCTGAAGGATGGGACTGGATGGTCTCAGAGATAGATGGGAGGGTTTGAGGGTAGCTGAAGGATGGGACTGGATGGTCTCAGAGATAGATGGGAGGGTTTGAGGGTAGCTGAAGGATGGAACTCGATGGTCTCAGAGATAGATGGGAGGGTTTGAGGGTAGCTGAAGGATGGGACTGGATGGTCTCAGAGATAGATGGGAGGGTTTTAGGGTACCTGAAGGATGGGACTAAAAACAAACGAAAGACAACTACTGTAAATATAATGTGTCCGTAAAATGTATATAATATGTATAAGCTGGTAGTAGAAGCCTAAGTTGTTGTCCATTAGTTTACTCAATTAGCAAAAGGGCGGTGGGGTGAGGGAAAAAATAATAATATATATATATATATATATTCTTCAAAGAAGCCACCCAATGCCTTGAAAAAAGCTTTGCACACTCTGGGCATCCTCTCAACCAGCTTCATGATGTAGTCACCTGGAATGCTTCTCCAACAATCTTGAAGGAGTTCCCACATATGCTGAGCACTTGTTCGCTGCTTTTCCTTCACTGAGGTCAGGTGATTGTGATTGTGGAGGCCAGGTAATCTGATGCAGTACTCCATCACTTTCCTTCTTGGTCAAATAGCCCATACACAGCATGGAGGTGTGTTTTGGGTCATTGTCCTGTTGAAAAACAAATGATAGTTCCACTAAGCGCAAACCAGATGGGATGGCGTATTGCTGCTGAATGCTGTGGTAGCCATACTGGTTAAGTGTGCCTTGAATTCTAAATAAATCTCTGACAGTGTCACCAGCAAAGTACCCCCACACCATCACACCTCTGCCTCCATGCTTCACGGTGGGAATCACACATGTGGAGATCATTTGTTCACCTACTCTGTGTCTCACAAAGACACGGCGGTTGGAACCAAAAATCTCAAATTTGGACTCATCAGACCAAAGGACAAATGTCAATTGCTCATGTTTCTTGACCCAAGCAAGTCTCTTGTTCTTATTGGTGTCCTTCAGTAGTTGTTTCTTTTCAGAAATTCAACTATGAAGGCCTGATTCACGCAGTGTCCTCTGAACAGTTGATGTTGAGATGTGTCTGTTACTTGAACTCTGTCAAGTAATTATCTGGGCTGCAATCTGAGGTGCAGTTATTTGCCGATTTCTGAGGCTCTAATGAACTTATCCTCTGCAGCAGAGGTAACTCTGGGTCTTCCTTTCCTGTTGCGGTCCTCATGAGAGCCAGTTTCATCATAGCTCTTGATGGTTTTTGCGACTGCACTTGAAGAAACTTTCAAAGTTCTTGAAATATTCCACATTGACTGACCTTCATATCTTAAAGTAATGATGGACTGTCATTTCTCTTTGCTTATTTGAGGTGTTCTTGCCATAATATGGACTTGGTATTTTGCCAAATAGGGCTATCTTCTGTATTCCACCCCAACCTTGTCACAACACAACTGATTGGTTCAAACACATTAAGAAGGAAAGAAATTCCACAAATGAACTTTTAACAAGGCACACCTGTTAATTGAAATTAATTCCAAGTGACTACCTCATGAAGATGGTTGAGAGAATGCCAAGAGTGTGCAAAGCTGTCATCAAGGCAAAGGGTGGCTACTTTGAAGAATCTCAAATATAAAGTATATTTTCATCTGTTGAACACTTTTTTGGTTACTACATGATTCCATATGTGTTATTTCATAGTTCTGATGTCTTCACTATTATTTTAGAATGTAGGAAATAGTAAAAATAAAGAAAAACGCTTGAATAAGTAGGTGTGTCCAAACTTCTGGTACTGTATATATATATATATATATATATATATATATATATATATTAAAGCTGATCTATCCCCCACAAAAAAGGGGAAAAAATAGTTTGCTAGGAATGTCTAGAATGTGCCTTGTTCATTATGTGGGTGAAGACAGCTGTACCTGGATCCACGTAGGATCTAATATCCCTAGCTAATTGATATTGATCATCTGTTGTTGTCTGCTTGATTTACAGAAGGTCCTCTTTGGATTTAACAGAGAAAGCATTAAGGTAATACATTTATGTTTTCATATGTTTTTGTGGCTCGGATTGGACACCAAGTATACTGTGAGTGTAGGATAGACTATTGCGCAACACCCAAAGCTATTCATGTGAATTATTCTGGAGATAATGACAACAATATGATCTGCTAATGAAATAACATGACAAATACATGTTGTTTTCCATGTTTCACCTGCAATTTTAAACAATAAAAGGGGCTTGAAGTAGTCTACTTGAACTTGAATTGGGAGCTCAGAAATTCAAGTACTGAAAATAGGTCTCCCCTCCCCTGTGTCTCCCCCTCCCCTCCCCTGTGTCTCCCCCTCCCCTCCCCTCCCCCTCCTCTCCCCTGTGTCTCCCCCTCCCCTCTCCTGTGTCTCCCCCTCCTCTCCCCTGTGTCTCCCTCCCCTTGTCTCCCCTCCCGTGTCTCCCCCTCCTCTCCCCTGTGTCTCCCCCTCCTCTCCCCTGTGTCTCCCCTTCCGTGTCTCCCCCTCCTCTCCCCTGTGTCTCCCCTCCTGTGTCTCCCCTCCCCTGTTTCCCCCTTCCCTCTCCTGTGTCTCCCCCTCCTCTCCCCTGTGTCTCCCCCTCCCCTCGTCTCTCCTCCGTGTCGCCCTCCTCCTCTCCCCTGTGTCTCCCCCTCCCCTCGTCTCCCCTCCCGTGTCTCCCCCTCCCATCCCCTCCCCTCGTCTCCCCTCCCCTGTCTCCCCCTCCTCTCCCCTGTGTCTCCCCCTCCCCCTCCTCTCCCCTGTGTCTCCCCCTCCCCTCCCCTCCCGTGTCTCCCCCTCCCCTCGTCTCCCCTCCCCTGTCTCCCCCTCCCCTCGTCTCTGCTCCCGTCTCCACCTCCTCTCCCCTGTGTCTCCCCCTCCCCTCTCCTGTGTCTCCCCCTCCTCTCCCCTGTGTCTCCCCTCCCCTTGTCTCCCCTCCCGTGTCTCCCCCTCCTCTCCCCTGTGTCTCCCCCTCCTCTCCCCTGTGTCTCCCCTCCCCTTGTCTCCCCTCCCGTGTCTCCCCCTCCTCTCCCCTGTGTCTCCCCTCCTGTGTCTCCCCTCCTGTGTCTCCCCTCCCCTGTTTCCCCCTGCCCTCTCCTGTGTCTCCCCCTCCTCTCCCCTGTGTCTCCCCCTCCCCTCGTCTCCCCTCCCGTGTCTCCCCCTCCTCTCCCCCGTGTCTCCCCCTCCCCTCCCCTTGCCTCCCCTCCCCTGTGTCTCCCCCTCCCCTCGTCTCCCCTCCCGTGTCTCCCCCTCCTCTCCCCTGTGTCTCCCCCTCCCCTCTCCTGTGTCTCCCCCTCCTCTCCCCCTCCCCTCTCCTGTGTCTCCCCCTCCTCTCCCCTGTGTCTCCCCCTCCCCTCCCGTGTCTCCCCCTCCCCTCCCCTTGTCTCCCCTCCCCCTGTGTCTCCCCCTCCCCTCGTCTCCCCTCCTGTGTCTCCCCCTCCTCTCCCCCTCCTCTCCCCTGTGCCTCCCCCTCCCCTCGTCTCCCCTCCCGTGTCTCCCCCTCCTCTCCCCTGTGTCTCCCCCTCCCCTCGCGTCTCCCCTCCCGTGTCTCCCCCTCCCCTCCCCTTGTCTCCCCTCCCCCTGTCTCTCCTATAGGAGAGGAGACTTGTGAGGAAACACGTTTCATTGCGAACCGTCACAATAATAATCTACTGTAGATAAAGGACAAATATAATGATCAAGGCCAGGGACTGAACTGACAGAGAAGGGAGAGGAGAGAGACAGAGGAGTAGGGATAGAGAGAGAAGTAGCGGAGGAGGGACAAGCAAAGGGAGCCAGCTAGAAGAGGTGTGTGCCTTGAACCGAAGGAGACAATAATAAAAAGTTGATATTAAAAAAGAACACGCACCGACCCACAACCTAGAGTCTGGACTGGCCATATGGGGCTTGGGCTTTCTGAGCATGTGTGTGGGGGTGTGTGTCCGCATGTGAGTGTATGTGAGATTGTGGTTCTTTGAAGACAAAGTCCCTGTTTGCCGAGGCCATAAAGATTACAGCTCTCAGTCAGGTGGGCTTAGGAGCCATAGGTAAACACACACCACATTCCACACAGATGAGATCGCTCCGTGTGTGTGAGTGACCCAGGCAAACATTCACTCCTTCCTCAACCCCGACCCCTCTTTTTAGAGTGCAGTAAGTGATTTACCAGTTTGCCCGTAGACTGCTAGAAGCCCAGCTAGCATATTTGGTTCCATGGAAGTTGTGGGAACCCTGGAAGTTTTCCTGGAAGGTTTTATTAAAGAGAACGTAAATTATAGACTATTTGAAGATAATTCATTAATGTTCTGAGAACATGTTTTCAATGAGACTTTTAATAACACTGCTAGCTTAAGTTAACCGTTTGGAACTCCAAGCACAGATAGGACACATGGAAATGAATCGTGCAAACACATTTTTTTTGTAGCAGTGTCAATCCTATGATCTTCTGTTGTCTATCCATGGAAACAGTCCACTGCACCACCAGGATGGAGCTAGCATGCTGGATTCTTTTAAACATACAGAGCTGTTGATTTGAGTCTATTCAAACACACCCCATTTCAAAGGAAACAAGTACCCATGAAGATCAGGTGTGGCCAATTAGTGGGCCAACACACCTGAACACACTTAACAAGATAGAGGATAGAGAAATGTTTGTTGCCGCTGCGAATGGAATGTATATGTTCTTAAATAATATTCTTTGAACGTTACGAATGTTTTGTTGTGTTTTTTTTATGTAAAGTTTCTTAATGTTCTGAGAACATGACTTTAAATAGAACCAGGAGGAAGCTGCAGAAAACGTTATGCTGAAGTACTGAAATTCCCACTTAAGAAACATGGTTCTCAGAACGTTATGTGTTAGCTGGGAGTGGTGCTCTCCACATATACACACACACACACACACATACACACATGAATGCACACACACAGCTACACACAGACAAATATTTGGAGAAGGAGCAGGCCTCTCACACACCTCATTTATCTTAGGTAAAATCACGAGTCCTACACTGAAGAATTGAGGGTTATTAGTGTGAGTGTGTGTTGTGTGTGTGGAATGTGAATGCGTGCAATGTGTGTGTGTGTGTGTGTGTGTAAGGAATAAGGGTCAAGACATCGGCCGGTTGAACATCCTCTTGTGATCATGAGAATGAATAATCCCCTCTGCCCCCCCCCCCCCCCCTCTCACCCTCTGCCCCCCCCCCCCCCCCCTCTCACCCTCCCTCCTTTTCCAGTATTACGGGGTAATAGCAGGGTAAGGGCAGGCTATGACAGTCCACAGTGTTAATACCCAGATTGTATTTAAGATGTCAGAACAGAGGTTAGGGAGCGGGGTAGAGAGGGGTAGAGAGAACAGAGGTTAGGGAGCGGGGGTAGAGATGGGGAGAGAGAACAGAGGTTAGGGAGGGGGGTAGGGAGGGGGAGAGAGAACAGAGGTTTGGGAGGGGGTAGAGAGGGGGAGAGAGAACAGAGGTTAGGGAGGAGGGTAGAGAGGGGGAGAGAGAACAGAGGTTAGGGAGGGGGGGAGAGAGGGGGAGAGAGAACAGAGGTTAGGGAGGGGGTAGAGAGGGGGAGAGAGAACAGAGGTGGTTTCTTTATTACCATCAGAAACCAGCTTGCGCGCCACTGAGCAATTAGCAGCTAGGTCCTACGAGACGCCTTTATTAGAATGACCTTCAGATGGAGCGAGAGAGAGGAATAGAGAGAGAGAGAGATAGAGGGGGATGTGGGAGAGGTGGGTGAGTTAGAGGGATGACTATACAGGTGAGAAGGTGGGCAGGGAGGGGGGAAGAGGGGGAAGAAGAGAGGGATGATGCCTAAGACAGAGGAGTCAGCTGGTCTGAGGACAGAGGAAGGTGTGATTGTGAAGAAGAGGAGAGGTTAAACGGAGGGCCACGTGGTACTCCATCAAAACTGTTATCCACATCTCTGTGATGCCAAAACAAAATGATACGTATTACATTGTGAACACGAAGAGTGATACAAATGAGGGAAGCAAGAAAGCAATGAAGGAAGAAAAAGTCAGAAAGAAAGAGACAGATCCTGACGTGTTTGTGTGTGTGTGTGTGTGTGTGTGTGTGTGTGTGTGTGTGTGTGTGTGTGTGTGTGTGTGTGTGTGTGTGTGTGTGTGTGTGTGTGTGTGTGTGTGTGTGTGTGTGTGTGTGTGTGTGTGTGTGTGTGTGTGTGTGTGTGTGTGTGTGTGTGTGTGTGTGTGCATATTACAGCGTCGGAGAGTAACAGGTGTCACATGAATCAAAAGACTGACAGAAGATGGGTGGTACTAAAGCATCCTGCATTAGAGAGCGGCTCGCTCCCATCGCCTGTGTGTGTATGTGTTTGTATGTGTCACGCCTGTCAAAGTGTGTTTGGTTTTGTTTATCTCTGAAGAAAGCTCTCATAAAATAGAAGGCTTCTAAACCAAACTGAATCCCCCTTTGTTTCAGGGTTATACGTCTGCCTGCTTGTTGTCGAAGTAACTGTCACATTAGTCTGTCAGGAATAAATGTGCTTTTTATAAATGTTGTCACAGCCTTTCATATATTCAACATATCTCTCCATGTGGAATAAGCAGTGTGATATGATATTTTCCCCAAGTCCAATACAAAGTTTGCTGTATGAATGGATCACTTGTGTGAAACATTGAGTTAGCCTTCTCTCAGCCTTGTGGAATCATCAGATCCTTGCTCCTGAAATTACTACATCCCTCTGCAAATATTGACCTGGATATCCTACACATTCCACTGTGGCAACTCCATAAACTTAATTACGCAGATGGATCAACCTTTCATTATTTGAGTAGGAATACTATGTACAATTCTGGACATTTAGCTTTTCTTCCCTCATAGTGGAAACGAGGCTGGACTCAGCTATATTCATTCATGTAATTGTGCTCGTCAAATGCCTGAGGCAAAAATTGATTTTATTTAGCAAATCAAAATGGTTACGAGGTAGTGAAAACAAATACACAGATTCACCTGGAAAACTGACTTTATAAAGTGCTGAAGTGGGATTTAAAAAACGAGGACGTAAAATGCTTTAATAAACGGACATGATATAATTTTATTCATCTGCTTTCAAGTCGGTCACTTTGCATTTCCCAGTTAATTAATAGATTGGATCAGAGAGGGTTTAATCAAATATAATTGAATAAGTCCGTAATAAAAACAGGGCAGACTTTAAAGGAGACATGCGGGGAAATGATAGCATGTCCACTTTTGAAATTAATTGAATTTTAGTACTTTTGAACTTGGTCCAAGGCTTCACTGCACTAATTAATTCCCACACCATATCCAAAAAGTGGCAGAACAAGATGATATCTCACACCCCCCCCCCCCCCCCCCCCCCCCCCACACACACACACACACACACACTATTTCCCTCTGTTTTTTACACCTCAAAGCGGAAAAAGCAGAACAACCAGACATACTCAGTAGTGACAGTCTATATTGTTATTCTGGTAATTGTTAGTTTTCTGCGATTCCTTTGTGCTTTTCTCCATGTTTTTGTCTTTTGGGACAAAACTAAAATATTAATAATTTCTCATTGAATAAAAAAAATGTCTCTTTTTATCATTTAGAAGAGAAAGAAAAATCTTTGTTAAAGTGATATGCATGCTAATTAATAGGAGTAGAGAGAATACCGAGAGAAGTACTACTAATTTGAAATCTACTAATATTAATAGAATAATTGATGGTGCAATATAAATAAATGAATAGAGTAATTCATTTGAAAAAGGGATGCCGTCAATTCAATTGAGAAAGGACATTAATTTCCCTGCTGAGGCCTTTATCACAAGAAGCAAAGGATGAAGGAGAGAAAGTCAAACTAAACATGCACTGCTCACTTTTAAAACACATTAATATTTCACTTTGCCAATTCAAAATTCACCAAGAACAACTTGTATCGCAAGTCTTGTGATTTTCATTTGTACTTAAGAAAAAAGTATTTTTTTGAGGATGAAATTGCGGCCACGCTGTGAAACATTGGCTTATTTCGTTTTTAAATCAGATCCCACACCCATCCTCTTCACCCCAATCATTTACCATAACGCGATGGGAGAGAGAGGGGGAGAGAAAAAGAGAGAGAGAGGAAGAGGAGTGGACTATGTCATTACCATCTGTATTACTCCTCATTAAAATACCCACATCAAAAAGAAACACCACTGCAAACAGTGTGTGTGTGTGAGCACGCGCCTGTCCGTATGCAAAAGTGACAAAAAAGAACAATATAATTGGAGAAATGTATGCAGTAATAATAGGTATTCACAAAATGATAATTCATATTAAACAGGGAGCATAAAGCCAGCCTCATTTGCATGTTTTAGATTATATGCATTTGAAAAGTAATTTCCGCGGGGCATATGAATGACATTAATTCCCGCGCGGGTTCTGCTATAGACCTCAAACTATCAAACACTCAAACATTTAACAGAGGAAAAAAAGGGCCTGGTGCGTTGGCAAGAGGAGATTTCAAGGTTAAAGTATTTGAATGTGATTTTTAAAGTTCTGTCTTGATTTGTTTAAAGTAGCTCCTCGCCTAGTTAAGAGTTCCATTAACTGGGAGTCGGGCCGAGGCTTGGTTTAAACTGTGTTCTCTGTGTGTGTGTGTGTGTGTGTGTGTGTTTCCCTTCGTACCAGCTGGAGACACTTCTCCTCCTTAACCACCTCCATTTCCTCAGTAATAACCCTGGCTAACTATGTCTGACTGTCTGACTCACAAGGTACTAGATGTGTGTGGACCTGGTGTCCTGCTTTACTGGACAACCACATACTAATTGAAAGCCCATTACAGACCAACACTAGACCTGACTAAACCGAGACTAAACCCAGGCTCTGGCCCTGAGGAAGATGAGACATGAAGAAGAGAAGGAGAAATAGTCGAGGAAAGAGGAGAAGAAACAGAGGAAAGGAAAGAGGGCTAGAGAGAGAAAGGAAAACAAAGAGAAAAGAAAGATGAAGACAGAAAGAGAGAGTGTGTATAAGAGAGCGGATCCCTTTATACCAGTGTCCATTAGGATAGAGAGAGGGGAGAGAGACAGAGGAAGACCCCAGGGCAGGAAACAGTGTGAATGTGTGCCTGGCTGCAGTGGAAAACGGGCCACAGACACACAGCACTCCACATTCTTCTCCTATTAGAGAATCTGCTCTCCAGCCACACTGACTCATTACTGTGTGTGTGTGTGTGTGTGGAGTCAGGCGTATATCGGAGCGACCAGACAGCACACACCATCAAGATGTCCCCCACCTGTTAGCCTAAGTTAGTCTTGGCCCACATACAAAGTAGGGAGAGTTGGGAGAACAGGGGGGAGAGGAAAGAACAGACTAGACAAAACAAAGACAAGAGAAAAGACAACATGATGCATGCCTGTTGTTTGTGGTTGGTGTTACATGTGTAAACACGGCAGCCAGCTGGGAATATGGGAGTGGATGCTGACCTCATTAAGACTAGAAGGCTCCTGAACCACTGCTTCACTCACATACTGTATGGAGGAACACTTTGCTTCATAGACAATTATAACAACCACAACTAAACACACACACACAACCGCAGCACAAAGTAAACACACACACACACGTGTGAGATAAATGGCTATTCGCTAAACAACAGTAGAAAACACACACGCACTCATGCATGGTTCTCTCTTTTACAAGTCTCCTGCCTATAGGACAGATAAACAGAGGGAGCAGAGAGAACAATGATTCAAGAGGAGGAAGATTGGACTTTTATAGCATTAACTGGTCTCTCACTCCCCCCCCCCCCTCCCTCTGTCACTCTGCCCCCCTGCTTCTCTTTTGTCTGTGGTGTCTAAGCACTCTCAGTAATGAGGAGCATTTCAGTTAGCAGACATCAGACGAGAGAGAGATGGAGAGAGCGAGAGGGGGGAGGAGGGGAGAGGAGAGGAGAGAGCGAGAGGGGGGAGGAGGGGAGAGGAGAGGAGAGAGTAACTAGGGGCAGTAAAAGTGGGCTAATTGGGGCCTGGGAAACGTGTTTGTTTTTTTCCTTGTTCTTTTTTCCCCAGTAAGTCACTGCAGATCTGTTCATCTAAACCACACCAGGAGTCACTGCAGATCTGTTCATCTAAACCACACCAGGAGTCACTGCCGATCTGTTCATCTCAACCACACCAGGAGTCACTGCAGATCTGTTCATCTCAACCACACCAGGAGTCACTGCAGATCTGTTCATCTCAACCACACCAGGAGTCACTGCAGATCTGTTCATCTCAACCACACCAGGAGTCACTGCAGATCTGTTCATCTCAACCACACCAGGAGACACTGCATATCTGTTCATCTCAACCACACCAGGAGTCACTGCAGATCTGTTCATCTAAACCACACCAGGAGACACTGCAGATCTGTTCATCTCAACCACACCAGGAGTCACTGCAGATCTGTTCATCTCAACCACACCAGGAGACACTGCAGATCTGTTCATCTCAACCACACCAGGAGACACTGCAGATATGTTCATCTCAAACACACCAGGAGTCACTGCAGATCTGTTCATCTCAACCACACCAGGAGTCACTGCAGATCTGTTCATCTCAACCACACCAGGAGTCACTGCAGATCTGTTCATCTCAACCACACCAGGAGTCACTGCAGATCTGTTCATCTCAACCACACCAGGAGTCACTGCAGATCTGTTCATCTCAACCACACCAGGAGTCACTGCAGATCTGTTCATCTCAACCACACCAGGAGACACTGCAGATATGTTCATCTCAAACACACCAGGAGTCACTGCAGATCTGTTCATCTCAACCACACCAGGAGTCACTGAAGATCTGTTCATCTCAACCACACCAGGGGTCACTGCAGATCTGTTCATCTCAACCACACCAGGAGTCACTGCAGATCTGTTCATCTCAACCACACCAGGAGTCACTGCAGATATGTTCATCTCAAACACACCAGGAGTCACTGCAGATCTGTTCATCTCAACCACACCAGGAGTCACTGAAGATCTGTTCATCTCAACCACACCAGGAGTCACTGCAGATCTGTTCATCTCAACCACACCAGGAGTCACTGCAGATCTGTTCATCTCAACCACACCAGGAGTCACTGCAGATCTGTTCATCTCAACCACACCAGGAGTCACTGCAGATCTGTTCATCTAAACCACACCAGGAGTCAGTGCAGATCTGTTAATCTCAACCACACCAGGAGTCACTGCAGATCTGTTCATCTCAACCACACCAGGAGTCACTGCAGATCTGTTCATCTCAACCACACCAGGAGGAAATAAAAATGAAAAGAGGATTATATTATTAAGACATAATTCATGACGGTGTGAAAGATGCCTTGACACCCACACAACTGTGCACACACACACATTCACACACATTCACACACATTCACACACACACACACACACAAAGAGTTCCAAACAGCATTACATCTGTTAGTGGAGATTAGCAGTTCATGATGTCAGGTCTGACAGTGACACAAACTGCAGTAATAACATCTCTATGTAAAGACACTGGAGATAAGCTGCTTGGAGTTTGCCTAGCATAGCCTCACATCACATTCATGTGACTCTAAACCAAGCCAAAGCACCACCTCACCATGCTCTATCAATAAAATTATAAATACAGAGCATTAACTGACACACACATAAGAAACTAACATGGCAGATCAATGTTATGAGCAATTTGGACAAACTGCTGCTAAGCGCACACCTCCCTGGGCTCAGATCGTTCAGCTAATGGAGGAGTCTGCTGTGGCCTCTGAGGCCCTTACTGACCAAACAGGCCCTGAGGTTTATACCCCTCTGTCTCTCTCTCTCTCCATCCCTCCACCCAGGGGTTATATTGACCTCTGATTTTTCAATTAAAAACTGATTTCTTATTGTTGGACATAGGAGGGCTTGTATTCTGTGCATGTGCGTGAAAGGCACAGCGTGACCGTTTCAAGCCTGTGTGATATACTGAGGGGGAGAGAGAGGTAGAGAGGGGGTAATCTCTCTCCATAAACGTGTCTGCTATCCCTCACAACAAACCTCTGACTTCTAATTCTGCTCTTCCCATCATCTGTCTTCTTTAATAACAGTGAAAAAAGCATGAAAAAAAGAGATGGAAAAAACCTGCATATTTGTCATTTCTGATTGTTTACCTTTCTCACAGCAAACAGATTTTTACATCTTCTTTTCCTGGAAACGCTGTGCTCTGGGCTCGCCTGCCAGGCCTGTCTGGCTCTGGGACGGGCTGCTAGGCTAGGCCTGTCTGGCTCTGGGACGGGCTGCTAGGCTAGGCCTGTCTGGCTCTGGGACGGGCTGCTAGGCTAGGCCTGTCTGGCTCTGGGACGGGCTGCTAGGCTAGGCCTGTCTCCAGGCTTTATGATCTGGCTCTCAGAGGGACTTTTAAAGCTTTCAACTCTAAAGTCATTTCATATGATACAATACCGCTTTTGTCCTAACCACCTATGTTTCTCTCACTCACTTACTCCTTCTCTCTCGCTCTCTCTCTCTCTCTCTTAAATCTCTTGCTTGCATTCCTTTTTCTTCCTTCTCCTTTCTCTAAGTTGAGTATATGTCGTAAAGATGCAGGCTTTCCCCTTCTCTTATTTCTTGCCCATGCGTGTTAGCCTACAGAACAAAAGGTAGACTTGTTGCATCATGACAGCCTGACTGTCAAACTGAGATGACGTGCCCTTCTAGAAGCCTTTGAAGACATGCAGTAGTGTTTATGTATTATAGCTGGGTGGAGAGTTGTGTTGGGGTTGTGTGTTGGTTACTGTGATAGGTTGCATCTGGCAAATCATCCAAGAGGCATAGCTAGAGGAGAGGAGAGGAGAGGAGAGGAGAGGAGAGGAGAGGAGAGGAGAGGAGAGGAGAGGAGAGGAGAGGAGAGGAGAGGAGAGGAGAGGAGAGGAGAGGAGAGGAGAGGAGAGGAGAGGAGAGGAGAGGAGAGGAGAGGAGAGGAGAAGACCTCCAGTGTAGCTCAGTGCTAAATTAGCCCTAGGTCCAGGAATAGAATGTAGCAGGCTAAAGGGTAGACCCCAGTAGGGAGCAGAGAGGAAGCCTCCAGTAATAGTATGTTTGGAAGGACCAACCCAAACAAGCAGCCAGGGCATGGCAGGGCTATAGGAGCAGAACAGACACTGTTTTGGTGTGCTTTAGAGGAACACACACATACAGATACATCAAGCTAGTCTAATAGTCATAGTCACCACAGATGTGAATTCACATTCATAAAGTGACTATGACAGTTGTCTCAGTGTGCAGGGCTCTAAAGCACTCCAGCGAGGCACTAATGCATGTGTGCTAGTTATCCATGTATGTTTCTAAATACTGTGAAGTGATGTAGCACAGAGACTTTTCTGCTACTCTCCATATTCACACTAATGAGAGAGAGCAGACTCAGAAACCCCCACCTTCACTTCCTAATTACTCCCAAAGGACAGCGAACACACACACACACACACACAGAGACACACACACAGAGACACACGCACACACACACACACACACACACACACACAGTGAAACTCTTCTAAAGCGGCTGCATTTCCATCTGATATTTAAATGTGTTCACCTGTTGCAGAGTGAGAGAGAGTAATAATATCAGCTCATCACATTATAAACACTAGAGCTCTGCTAATTGGTTGAACCTCTCTCTCTGTCAAACACGCAGGTCAGTGTGTGTGTGTGTACATATGTATGTGACTGTGTGGACACTTAATGTGCATTTAGCAAACAAACATTAACATGGTTTGCCTTGCAATTAGAACCACGTGCAAGTGAATCCTCTGTGGTTGATACAATACTGTGTAGCTGAACCCAATCTCCCCATCGTTATGATGACTAATGAAAATGGCAGGTAAGTGGTGCTAGTGGTGGCTAGTCTTTTACATAGGTGTGTGTGTGTGTGTGTGTGTGTGTGTGTGTGTGTGTGTGTGTGTGTGTGTGTGTGTGTGTGTGTGTGTGTGTGTGTGTGTGTGTGTGTGTGTGTGTGTGTGTGTGTGTCGGGGCCTCTCAGGGTTGCTGAGAGTGTTGGTGATTTTACGACTGCACTCCTCCCCTGTGTCAACCAATTAACACCTTCCCACCCCAAAACCCACAGCCCACCACCATGACAGGTGTGTGTGTGTGTGTGTGTGTGTGTGTGTGTGTGTGTGTATAAAGGGTCCATCTCTCTACTGTAATGGGGGGGTCTGCAGGGTCAATGGGTTTTATGGAGGCACTGTCACTCTCTTAACTGGTTTAGCATCTTTCGCCTGTAGCAGCACTTTTAATATAGGACTTTTCTAGATCCTAGCCCAGAGCTACTTTAAAAAGGCACGATACACCCATTCAGCAGGTTGGCACAGACGTGTGCACACATAGCATTCCCAATAGATTCATCTGAGTACGCACACACACAGACACACATACTCATACAAAAGAGACTAGACAATCCTTGAAATCACACAATCATTTTGTGTGTGTGTGTGTGTGTGCGTGCGTGTGCGTGCGTGTGTGTGTGTGTTTGTGTGGGTTGCGGGGAACTGGGAGTGAAAGATACACACTCGCGTGTGCACACATACACACAAAGACACGCACAGACTACCTCCCTGCCCAGTATTTGTGGTGGCGGAACGCAGCTGGTAACATCTGGATGCATTTTAGCTGTGTTTACATTTCCAAAACGATGAAAAAATAGACACACACACACACACACACACACACACACACACACACACGGCCACACACACGGCCACACACACACACACACACACACACGGCCACACACACACACACACACACACACACACACGGCCACACACACGGCCACACACACACACACACACACGGCCACACACACACACACACACACACACACACACACACACACACACACACACACACACACACAGCCTGAAAAACAGGGCAGGTGCCAGAAGAGTAATAAATAAAGGAGACTGTTTAAACTCTAACGCTGTGTGCTCCTGGACACACACACACACACACACACACACACACACACACACACACTAGTCATTCCTCCCCATCGCCCTGCTCGAGCTCGCCTTTCACTAACACACACGGCGCCACAGCCCTGCTCCAGCAATAACTTAGGAAAACTGGAGCACTGCGAAAATATGAAGCAGCACAGGGCTGGAGAACAGAGGGGAGGGAGGAGGGAAAGAAAGGAAGAAAACGAGGGAGAGATCAATGAAGACAATGGACAGACCTATGGAAGGTTTGGTGTGGGACATGTGGTGGAGCTGTGAGTGTTGGCAGAGGTCTTTGTGTCTACCCCTCTCTTTACCTCTCTCCCTCCCTCCCTCCCTCCCTCCCTCCCTCCCTCCCTCCCTCCCTCCCTCCCTCCCTCCCTCCCTCCCTCCCTCCCTCCCTCTCTCTCCCTCCCTCTCCCTATCTCCACCCACCGTTCTGTTTCCTTTCCCTGTGGAGTGTGTCGGGACCAAGGACACAGAAGAGACAGACAGACTAACCAACACCGCCATGCTGTTTTTCAACTTGTTCAATTTTTCAACTTGTTCAGTACTACCACCCCACCCACAGACCAGTAGTACTACTCTACCACCCCACCCACAGACCAGTAGTACTACTCTACCACCCCACCCACAGACCAGTACTACTACTCTACCACCCCAACCACAGACCAGTACTACTCTACCACCCCACCCACAGACCAGTACTACTACTCTACCACCCCACCCACAGACCAGTACTACTCTACCACCCCACCCACAGACCAGTACTACTACTCTACCACCCCACCCACAGACCAGTACTACTACTCTACCACCGCCCACAGACCAGTACTACTCTACCACCCCACCCACAGACCAGTACTACTACTCTACCACCCCACTCACAGACCAGTACTACTACTCTACCACCCCACCCACAGACCAGTACTACTCTACCACCCCACCCACAGACCAGTACTACTACTCTACCACCCCACCCACAGACCAGTACTACTCTACCACCCCACCCACAGACCAGTACTACTACTCTACCACCCCACCCACAGACCAGTACTACTCTACCACCCCACCCACAGACCAGTACTACTACTCTACCACCCCACCCACAGACCAGTACTACTCTACCACCCCACCCAAAGACCAGTACTACTACTCTACCACCCCACCCACAGACCAGTACTACTACTCTACCACCCCACCCACAGACCAGTACTACTACTCTACCACCCCACCCACAGACCAGTACTACTCTACCACCCCACCCACAGACCAGTACTACTACTCTACCACCCCACCCACAGACCAGTACTACTCTACCACCCCACCCAAAGACCAGTACTACTACTCTACCACCCCACACACAGACCAGTACTACTACTCTACCACCCCACCCACAGACCAGTACTACTACTCTACCACCCCACCCACAGACCAGTACTACTACTCTACCACCCCACCCACAGACCAGTACTACTACTCTACCACCCCACCCACAGACCAGTACTACTACTCTACCACCCCACCCACAGACCAGTACTACTACTCTACCACCCCACCCACAGACCAGTACTACTACTCTACCACCCCACCCACAGACCTGCTTATCACATCAGCTTCAAAATGGCCTCCCAATTACTTCCAACCACCCAACAACCACTCTTACGCATACACTACCACGGAAATAGAACTGTTTCCACTAACTCATGCATACACATCACACACACACACACACACACACACACACACATTTTTCTTCTCTTAAATAAAGAAAAGACAAAAACAGTTGGATTTTGTTCAGTCTAATCAAAACAGAGACAGAATAGCCCTATTTGACTGACGTCATCTAACCCCAATACAGGCTCTGGGACCCAAACATGGCCTGGTCCATTCAAACACACACACAGAGAGAGAGAGGCCCGTGCTGTGTTGGATGTAATTTCAGTGATTGATTATAATTTACCCGTGTAAGATGAAACCAAGAAGGCCAACGAGAGTGACCCCCTAGATCAAAACCAAACCAGCAATACTGGGGGTGGAGTAGCACACACACATCCACACACTCTAAGCACGCTTTGTTAAGCCAGTTCATCCTCAGCAAGCTCTGTTCAATAGCTTGATACAATTCCATTTGGAAGAGAAAAACTAATCTGTGTGTCATATAGTCCAGAGCTGTGTTCAAATACTCATACTAAGCATACTATTTGTGGTGTAAATTGAATTTATAGTATGCTTATTGGTCATAGTATGGATATAGTTAGTATGCCAAACGTTCCCGGATGTCGTACTACATTCGCCAAAATACAAAGTATACAAGCAGTGGACACCATTTCTGTGCTTTTAGGGCCCATAATGTAATTCTTCAGAAAATGGGCGTGGCTTCACAACGCTTTAAGATTTGAAGAAAATTTCGGAACATATGCAGCCGACGTCCAATGAGAGCGGATACAAATTCATTGCTTCAAACTAATTATGACAAATGTTAAGAAAATGTTGAGCAATGTAATAAAGTAATGATAAAGTATCCTTACGAACCATATAGCATATCATTGCAGCAGTATGTACCGGTATGTTAGCGGGCTACCTAATGTTAGTTGGCTACTAACAGAGGTGGGACCAAGTCATTGTTTAACAAGTAAGTCTCAAGTCTTAGCCCTCAAGTCAAGACAGGCAAGTCCGAGTCAAGTCTCAAGTCAAGACCGACAAGTCTCAAGTCAAGTCTCAGGTCCTAAACTTTGAGTTTCAAGTCCTAAACAAGCCATAATGTGCCCTTCACCAAATGTAATACAATTTCATATTTTTAACAAGAGTAATAGTTAGTATATTACATTTACACAAATCCTTAATGCTTTTAAAAATACTGTATATATAAGGTGGGGCAAAAAAGTATTTAGTCAGCCACCAATTGTGCAAGTTCTCCTACTTAAGAGGCCTGTAATTTTCATCATAGGTACACTTCAACTATGACAGACAAAATGAGAAAAAAAATCCTGAAAATCACATTGTAGGATTTTAAATTTATTTATTTGCAAATTATGGTGGAAAATGAGTATTTGGTCAATAACAAAAGTTTATCTCAATACTTTGTTATATATCCTTTGTTGGCAATGAGGTCAAACGTTTTCTGTAAGTCTTCACAAGGTTTTCCACACTGTTGCTGGTTTTCTGGCCCATTCCTCCATGCAGATCTCCTCTAGAGCAGTGATGTTTTGGGGCTGTTGCTGGGCAACACGGACTTTCAACTCCCTCCAAAGATTTTCTATGGGGTTGAGATCTGGAGACTGGCTAGGCCACTCCAGGACCTTGAAATGCTTCTTACGAAGCCACTCCTTCGTTGCCCGGGCGGTGTGTTTGGGATCATTGTCATGCTGAAAGACCCAGCCACGTTTCATCTTCAATGCCCTTGCTGATGGAAGGAGGTTTTCACTCAAAATCTCACGATACATGGCCCCATTCATTCTTTCCTTTACACGGATCAGTCGTCCTGGTCCCTTTGCAGAAAAACAGGCCCAAACCACCCCCATGCTTCACAGTAGGTATGGTGTTCTTTGGATGCAACTCAGCATTCTTTGTCCTCCAAACACGACGAGTTGAGTTTTTACCAAAAAGTTATATTTTGGTTTCATCTGACCATATGACATTCTCCCAATCTTCTTCTGGATCATCCAAATGCTCTCTAGCAAACTTCAGACGGGCCAGGACATGTACTGGCTTAAGCAGGGGGACACGTCTGGCACTGCAGGATTTGAGTCCCTGGCGGCGTAGTGTGTTACTGATGGTAGGCTTTGTTACTTTGGTCCCAGCTCTCTGCAGGTCATTCACTAGGTCCCCCCGTGTGGTTCTGGGATTTTTGCTCACCGTTCTTGTGATCATTTTGACCCCACAGGGTTAGATCTTGCTTGGAGCCCCAGACCGAGGGGGATTATCAGTGGTCTTGTATGTCTTCCATTTCCTAATAATTGCTCCCACAGTTGATTTCTTCAAACCAAGCTGCTTACCTATTGCAGATTCAGTCTTCCCAGCCTGGTGCAGGTCTACAATTTTGTTTCTGGTGTCCTTTGACAGCTCTTTGGTCTTGGCCATAGTGGAGTTTGGAGTGTGACTGTTTGAGGTTGTGGACAGGTGTCTTTTATACTGATAACAACTTCAAACAGGTGCCATTAGAAGTTACAGGTCTGTGAGAGCCAGAAATCTTGCTTGTTTGTAGGTGACCAAATACTTATTTTCCACCACAATTTGCAAATAAATTCATAAAAAATCCTACAATGTGATTTTCTGGATTTTTTTCCCCTCATTTTGTCTGTAATAGTTGAAGTGTACCTATGATGAAAATTACAGGCCTCTCTCATCTTTTTAAGTAGGAGAACTTGCACAATTGGTGGCTGACTAAATACTTTTTTGCCCCACTGTATTTTACTTTCCAAATAAACGTCATTTCCATGGAAATACATGGGTGGCCATGAGAAAGGACCCCCCATAGCGATCGACAATCGAGGATCGCTATGTGGCGCAATCGGGCGATGTAGGCTAGTACACAATCGCCCAACCTTAACACACACACACACTCTCTCTGTGTGCGGTTACAGTAGGCTAACCTATGTCAATGGTTTTAGGAACAGCAGTAACATCAGGCAGGATTTCGGCTACCAACTGCCTAGCCAGTTGTAGCTCAATCTTTGGTGCAATGATCACGTTCCCGTACTGACTGGCTGTGTGGAGGCTAATTGATTTAACGTTATGTTAGCCTACATGCTACAGTAGCCAAGTTATATAAAGCTGTCGGCTATATTAGCCACGACTTACCGTTCTTTGTGCAGCTTCAAATGTCGAACAAAGTTGGAAGTTGTTGTGCCTCCGTCTGTAATTTTCTTCCCGCATGATTTGCAAGTTGAAATATGTTTTTTGTTGACTACAGCATAATCTTTATATCCGAAAATAATAATTTTGGGTATCACCTTTCCAAGGGCTCCATCTGAATTCACCCGCCGACGTTCCTCTGCACTGCCACACACAACTTTTTCTCAGCTGGCACAATTTGATTGGCTGCTGTCCGATTCAAACTGTAATCCGTTAAATGAAGAGTTGATGCACTGCACACTTTTTTTTATATCATAATTTTTCATAGTTGGGCTTGAGGAGGGTTGGGGAGGGTTGGGGGGGGGTGGGGAGGGTTGAGGAGGGTTGGGGAGGGTTGGGGAGGGTTGGAGAGGGTTGGAGAGGGTTGGGGGGGCTTGTGGAGGGTTGAGGAGGGTTGGGGAGGGTTGGAGAGGGTTGGGGAGGGTTGGGTTGGGGGGGGTTGGGGAGGGTTGGGGAGGGTTGAGGAGGGTTGGGGAGGGTTGGAGAGGGTTGGGGAGGGTTGGGGAGGGTTGGGGGGGGTTGGGGAGGGTTGGGGAGGGTTGAGGAGGGTTGGGGAGGGTTGGGGAGGGGAGGGTTGGGGAGGGTTGAGGAGGGTTGGGGAGGGTTGGGTAGGGTTGGGGGGAGTTGGGGAGGGTTGGGGAGGGTTGGGGAGGGTTGGGGAGGGTATCAAGTCAGTTTGAGTCAAAAGGCTCAAGTCCAAGTTAAGTCACGAGTCATTGGTGTTAAAGTCAATGTCGAGTTGCAAGTCATCATATCTGTGACTCGAATCCACACCTCTGGCTACTAATACATCGAACTTGCCAGTATATTAACTATATGCTAACTAACCACCCAATGTTTATTGACTTGATTATTCCCGTCATTATTAGTTTAGCTAAATGGTATAGTCATTGTGCGTTCTCAATGGACATTCAGGTGCATTCTTAAATTCTCTGTGGCTATCTACTCCGATTTCAGAGCACTCTCGTCTGATGAATTTACGAACACTCAATACCAGTTGACTATGGCCGGTGTCAGTAAAAAAGTTTAACTCAATTTGTTGACAGCAGTACAGTTAGTTGCCAACACTCGGGATAACATGAAAACAGCCTAACCAGCTCTGCTAGGGGGAGTAAAATGGTCAGAGTTGGGTGTTCTCTCATTTGTATCTGGAAGTAGCTAGCAAGCTAGCCAGTTATCTTGGGTGCTTGACTGCCGTTATGAGGTCAGAACGCTCGGATCAACCCTACTCCTCGGCCAGAGAGTCCAGTGACACTGCCTGGCAGTGTGCGCTCCGAACAGACAATCCGACAACGCTCTGAATTTACGAATGCCCAGAGCGCACTCTGGCACTCCAGATTGAATTTAATAACACACTCAAAGTTGTAAAATGTCTCGCTAGTAATTTGTTATACTAACAAAATAGCAAGGGGTTGCAAAGCAACAGCATCAACTTCCGGTACACAGGCAAAGCTTTAGTACGCTCAACTGTAAGGATACCGTTCGTTTACAGTATACTAAAATGAAGTAATAGTATATAGTATATTCTAATTAAGCATGTAGTATACAGTATGTTAGTATGGGTATTCGAACATATCTCTGGTGTTTGTAAACCAGCGTAGTGAGCTGTGAGGGTCGTTCTAATGCCCAGTTAAAGAGAAAATAACACCAAAGGTCAGTCAATTAAAAAGAAATGTGAACTTGAATGCCCCACACAAAGTGTCCTTGGGATCACAGTAATCCACTCAGGTATTCCCTTTTCCCATGGCTTACCCTCACCCCTGACACACACACACACACACACACACACACACACGGGAGATTAATAAAGAGATCCCGTGGCACAGGGAGACTTCTGATGGGTTTAACATCAGGAACGATTGTTACTAAAGGGTGGCGAGTCACTCCTGAGAAAAAACACACAGACGTTTTAAGTCAGATGGGCCGATCACATGACTACGGTATAGACCCATGGGAAACCAACGCAGTCACATTCACCACAATCTAGGGTTTAGAGTACCATTCAAGGCAACACTTTACATTTAGATATATTGTATAAATGGTTCATAAAGACTTTATATACTTATTTCCTAATATAAAGTTTATAGTAAACAGTTATAACTCATTGGTAGATATAGTGTGCTCGTGTAACTATTAGTTACTACGCTACATTAAAACCCTTAATAAACAATCATAAAGTATGCCTTCAAGCGCTACCAAATGTAGTCATGTTTTTAGAACATCGACTGATAGCGTTTAGAATTTAGATCAGCTGTAAAAGGTTCCAAGTGATCAGGTAAAAGCATGTGTATCTCATTCAAGATACAAGACAATCACTGTTAAATAAAGTAACCTCATTTAGAGCAGTTTACTCTGAAGGTGACAGAAGAAATTAATTTAATAATAATAACTTAGTAGGTTAGAATTCATTCCCATATTCATATCGGTCTCATTCTCAAAGCTGAAAACCACTTTTCTTCTACTGCAATTTCACATCCAGAACTCTCACACAAGAGAACAAATCATTTCAAGTGTTGTCAGAATTGAAACACACAAAGGATGATGGTATTAAAAAGATCAAACGTATTCACTCTGTAGGTTGCTTCCTCCCCACGGGGCACAGACATCAGTTCAACGTCTAGTTCTCATTTAGATTTGGTTGAGTTGTCAACTAAAGTGAAAATTTACCTTTCATTGAATCTAGGTAAAACGTTGGGTGAAAAAAAAACACTAAATGCCGTTAAGTTCATGACTTTCTGCAAATCCAATCAGTTTTCCACATGAATTCAACATCATCACATAGATTTGTTTGGTTGAAATGATATGGAAACAACGTTGATTCAACCAGTTTTTGCCCAGTGGGTCCTCTCCTCCATAGATCTCCTTCTTTTTCTCTCTCGTTCACTCGCTCCTGTGTTTCCTCTCTCAGGTTGCTGCCTGCTTCAATTTGAAACAGAACCCAGAAATGAAAGGAGGACACCAGAAACACAGAGCTGTGTTTATCAAGTCCTCTATTCATTACAATTAAAACAATATTCCTATACAGCTATTGTTTCTTAAAAATGTCATTTTAGTTTGTTGCTTCTTTGCAGCATTTAATCACAATTGAATTGCTGGGGGATACCTACAGTTTACATTTACGTTTGAGTAATTTAGCAGACGTTCTTATCCAGAGCGACGAACAAGACCAATTAGGGTTAAGTGCCTTGCTCAAGGGTACAACGACAGATGTTTTCACCTTGTTGGGTCAGGGATTCGAAACAAGCGACCTTTCAGTTACACTCCCAACGCTCTTAACCACTAGGCTACCTGCCACCGATATCTATAAATTGTGGTGTTAAAATTGAGGATACATCTCCTTTTTTGTATGATTACACCCAAACACAAAAGGAGAATTTGTAAAAAAATAAAAATGAAAGTCTGTTGCAAACAGTTAACTTGAATCAATCTGACGCCTACTGTATCGATGACCCTTTCTCCTCGCCCGTGGTGTGAATGACCCTCCAGCGAAATAAGCGAACACTGTTGAGGTACCGACCCTACAAGCAGAAATACATCTAAACACATCCCTCTCTTCTCTCTCTCCTTCCTTTCAGTTGCTCTGTCTCTTCTCCTCCAGTGAAAAGGGCACATTAGACAGGCAGAGAAAAGGAGTCAATATCCTCAGGAGGCCTGAGAGGATTAGAAAATGTCACTTTTCTCTGCACATGGAGAGAGCAGTGGTAGGCCGTCAGGGCCAGCAAGGCCTTCTCTGCTGGCCTAAACATCATCAGAATAGACATTTTTTTTAAATATATTTTCCCACAAATATGTATTAAATGATTCCCCAGAGTAAGAGTTATACTCTTCATTTCATAGCTTTCCTCTTGGTTGCACTGCTTCCAGCCCCAGGTTGAGATTTGGAGGGCTGGTCTTTATGTTAGATCTTATATCCAATCATATTCAGCCATCATGTGTTGCCAGGGGTCTAAAATCTGCCCTCAGGCCTTCAGAATCAACAGTGCGGGCGCTTGTAGCTTAAAGTGAATGGAAATTAAAATTTAGTGTCAACCAATCAGCTTTAGAGTTGGCTATTGTACGCCTGCAGGCTGGCTCCAGTGTTACACAGGAGCGTCTTTTGATTGGATTACCAATATTGAGAGGCAGGTCCTATATGGGCAGGTCTATGTAGAACCTCAGAACTAGGAAACTGAATTTGATAAACTAATTAATTTGCGTACTACTAAGCTGTTTTTTCAACCCACAATGGTGGAAGGAGAAGATATCGATTTGGTCGAGGATATAATTATAACGCCATTCTCAAGACAAACTTTTCAAGAAAAGTTAGACATTGTCAGGAGAGGTCGACGCCGATGCTACAAAGCCTGTCACAGGCGGGAAAGGGGTCCGTTCGCCACTTTCAAAGTTCCAACTACGAGCGCTATCAATGGCTCACAGGCTCCGAGAAGTACTGCAAACTGTACTGCTGGGAATGCCTATTATTTGCAAGTGATCGATTTGGTGTTTGGAGCCACACTGGCTTTGCAAACTTGAGTTGTCTAACCAAGGCAGCAACGAGACACCAAAGTACGGCTGGGCACTTACAAGCAATGGTGCTTTTGAAAACTTTTGGGGACACCCGAGTGGATCTACAGCTCAACGAAGGGCAACGAAGCTGCACAATGAAAAGGTATTGTACTCTTCCCCTGCAATTCTCTGAATACAAATGTCAATTTCAAGGTGACGCAACCCCTGGTTATACTGTGTTTCTGTCTAAATGTATAGTGTCTAGTGCCATGGCATCATAATGATGGTAATAAGAGGTGGATTAATTTGGGTGGGACTGTGTAGGACTTCACTGAAGGCCCAGGCCCCAGGCCCACGGCACGCCACTGGGAGAGAGCCAACACTGAAACACACACACACACGCACACACACACACTATATTACAATCTCATCAACACACACACACACACACACACACACACACACACACACACACACACTATATTACAGTCTCAACATTACACACACTGGTTTTCTCCAGGGCTTCAGCGGAGCTACTGTCAGGGACATCTCATGACTTACACACACCGCTGCCTTCACAGAACACACACACACACACACACTCCCCCCTGGTCCCTCATCCATAGCGAGCGTGGGCCCTGGAGATGCTGTCCAACATGTTGGACCTATAGCTCATCCTGTCCAGGCCTAACATGCATACCACAAGAAAATCATCACCAATTTCAAAACTGATGCTAGTAAATATACATTCACAGTTGGAACCAGGTGACACTCAAACACAGACAAAATACCGTGAAGTCACACACACACACACACCCCTGTGTCTCGGTGCCACTCTGTGACATCTATTGAGTGTTGTGGTTTTCCATTAAAACTATAGAAAGGTGCTGGTGAAAGAGGAGGAGTTCACATTATCTAAGAGAATTCCAATTAACACTCTCCCCCACAGTAATTAGCTATTCAAATAGCTAATGGACAAGCCCCAAACCCCAACGAGACGCCACCACAACGCAGCTTAATAATTAATTCTACTATCACAACCATCTCCCGCATAAAGGAACGTGATAATACATTTAACAGAATGGAAAGAAGAAATAAAAGGAATGTTAAAAGAGTGTAAATAAAACACTGTCCGTCTGCTGGCATGAAGCGTAAGCCCCTTCTGCTTTTGTTCTTCTCTCATCCATTCATTCTCTCATTCTGTTGTTCTGTCCTTTCTCCCCGTGGCTGTCTGACAGAGGGAGAAGAAGTAAAGGGACATTAAAGAAGAAGATGACTGTTGGCAATGGGAGGGAGGGAGGGAGGGAGGGAGGGAGGGAGGGAGGGAGGGAGGGAGGGAGGGAGGGAGGGAGGGAGGGAGGGAGGGAGGGAGGGAGGGAGGGAGGGAGGGAGGGAGGGACCCCTCAAATACAGCTAATTAATAGATAGCAAGTCATTGTCACACACATTTCCAAACACACAAATACACACTTTTGTAACACTCACACTTACAGCCATACACACAAAAACAAACATAGCATTAATTTACTTCATGTTTATTAAAGGGGGAAGCTGGGGTCTACACACACTCTCTTCAGCTCCTCAGAGCGATAACACTTTCCTACTAACCATAAACGAGTCCACACCCAATTAAAGAGGCGAGAGAAAATGCCGAAATTAGCTTGTTGAGCTGAGAGCGAGTGAGAGAGAGAAAGAGAGAGAAGGGAGGAGCGGGAGAGAGTGAGAGAAGGGGGAGAGAGAGAGAGAGAGAAAGAGAGAGATAGAAAAGGATATGGATAAATGGAAAGGGAATGAGAAGAATTCAAGCCTCCAATCTATCTGTCACTCATTGGTTGTTCAGTTCCTCCACTGTTGCAGGCAAACAGATGAGCCCTTTTCCTTCGTTTTTTCTAATTTCTTTCTTATTTTACAGTGGCTTCATGGCCCCACAGTAACTTTAGTGCAGCGCCTATTAAAACAGCATTGTTCACAGCATGCTCCAAACACACACACAAACACAAGCACGCACACACACACACACACACACACACACACACACACACACACACACACACACTGTGTCGTGCACTTGACCGTTTCAAGCTTTTAACCTCTTACCTATGTGACATCTGAGGTGGCCAGAGATATAGAGGGGGTGATGTGTGTGTGCCTCAGGCCTGGGTTAATGTCTCTCTGACCAGTACAACCTGATAGAAATGACTAGAGGTCTACTGTAATAGTAGTGGTCTCTTACTGTGGCCTTCCCTCTGTGTAGCATCACAACCTTTCCAGAATATTACAATAATAACACCATTTTCAGCCTGTCCTTCCATCTGTGTTCCATATGCAGGCAATGGCTTCCTCTCTATTATATTCCTCCAGCTGTCCACGCACACACACACACACACACACACACACATACAAACACGCACATACACACTCATACACACTCGTTCGTGAGCCCAGAGGCCAGTCTTTCTGCGCTAGCGACAGTTTTAATATGCTGAGATACTCATCATGAAAATTTTACACCGATTTTACCAGCCTGAAACACACACATCCTCTAATACCGCTCTCTATCGCACACAGATCCCTATCTGGACAAGACAAACTGCGATAAAGTCAGTCTAACTACGCCAATCGATGAAAGTCATTTATTTACCTCACTAGGCAATTTCGGCTCCGTCTTCAGAAAGCGAGAGAGAGAGAGAGAGAGAGGGATGGAGAGAGGGATGGAGAGAGAGAGAGAGAGAGAGCGAGAGAGAGAGAGAGGGATGGAGAGAGAGAGAGAGAGAGCGAGAGAGAGAGAGAGGGATGGAGAGAGAGAGAGAGAGAGAGAGAGAGAGAGAGAGAGAGAGAGAGAGAGAGAGAGAGAGGGCGAGGAGATGCGAGAGAGAGGGAGAGAGAGAAAAAAAGTTTGGCAGGGCTGTGTAAAGAATGGTGTGTTAATGAATCTAGCGGTATAGTTAGATGCAGTAGGACATGTGAGGAAGTCCATAAAGAGGAAAGGGGTTAAAACATCCATTAAACCCTGAGAACAATTCAGGGACGGACGGGTTTTCACAATGTTCCACGGGCACTACGGTCCACATTATAGAACTAGTACATTAACAGTAGTCTGGCTGATTTTATGTAATGGTGTACCCAAGAAGCCACATGACACCTTTAGGCAAATTATGAGTTTGTCGCTTTCTTTTTCCCTCGCTCTTATTCTCTCTCTTCCTCCCTCTGCCTCTGTCACTCTGCATTCAAACGGGTTCGACCTAGAGAGACAGGGAGGCCTGTGGTCCTTAACTTCATTCAATTAAATAAAAGGTACTTTACTAACCCATAATGATCAATACAAACCTGCCCACTTACACCCACCCCCACACACACACACACACACTTATCCCACCTCTTCAGCTGTTCATGCATATGCATGTTCTTTGTAATTCATGCGGGGGTGTGGGCCTATCACAGTTCAAGGGCAACCCAGAGGTCAACTCATTTTTAAATCAGTACCCCAAAATATGTGTGTGTGTGTGTCCGTGCGTGTGTGTGTGTGTGTGTGTGTGTCACCTAACCTCTCTCTCCACTACATGAGAACGCCAGTCTCTCTGACCTCTCTCTCCATGACACGAGAACGCCAGGCTCTCTGACCTCTCTCTCCACTACATGAGAACGCCAGCGTCTCTGACCTCTCTCTCCACTACATGAGAATGCCAGGCTCTCTGACCTCTCTCTCCACTACATGAGAACGCCAGGCTCTCTGACCTCTCTCTCCACTACATGAGAATGCCAGACTCTCTGACCTCTCTCTCCACTACACGAGAACGCCAGGCTCTCTGATCTCTCTCTCCACTACAGGAGAAGTGGCTGAAGTAAACTAATTGCTAAGTTAAACTAGTTGCTAAAGAAAACGAATGCCGAAAGTGGCTAAAGTAAACTAATGGCTAAAGTAAACTAATGGCAAAAGTGGCTAAAGTAAACTAATGGCTAAAGTGGCTAAAGTAAACTAATGGCTAAAGTAAACTAACAGCTAAAGTAAACTAATGGCAAAAGTGGCTAAAGTAAACAAATGGCTAAAGTAAACTAATGGCTAAAGTAAACTAATGGCTAAAGTAAACTAACGGCTAAAGTAAACTAACAGCTAAAGTAAACTAATGGCTAAAGTAAACTAACAGCTAAAGTAAACTAATGGCTAAAGTAAACTAACGGCAAAAGTAAACTAACAGCTAAAGTAAACTAATGGCTAAAGTAAACTAACAGCTAAAGTAAACTAATGGCAAAAGTGGCTAAAGTAAACTAATGGCTAAAGTAAACTAATGGCAAAAGTGGCTAAAGTAAACTAGTGGCTAAAGTAAACTAATGGCTAAAGTAAACTAACAGCTAAAGTAAACTAATGGCAAAAGTGGCTAAAGTAAACTAATGGCTAAAGTAAACTAACGGCTAAAGTAAACTAATGGCTAAAGTAAACTAATGGCTAAAGTAAACTAATGGCTAAAGTAAACTAATGGTAAAGTAAACTAACGGCTAAAGTAAACTAATGGCTAAAGTAAACTAATGGCTAAAGTAAACTAATGCTAAAGTAAACTAATGGCTAAAGTAAACTAATGGCAAAAGTGGCTAAAGTAAACTAATGGCTAAAGTAAACTAACAGCTAAAGTAAACTAATGGCAAAAGTGGCTAAAGTAAACTAATGGCTAAAGTAAACTAATGGCTAAAGTAAACTAATGGCTAAAGTAAACTAATGGCTATAGTAAACTAACGGCTAAAGTAAACTAATGGCTAAAGTAAACTAATGGCTAAAGTGGCTCAAGTAAACTAACGGCTAAAGTAAACTAATGGCTAAAGTAAACTAATGGCTAAAGTAAACTAATGGCTAAAGTAAACTAATGGCTAAAGTGGCTCAAGTAAACTAACGGCTAAAGTAAACTAATGGCTAAAGTAAACTAATGGCAAAAGTGGCTAAAGTAAACTAATGGCTAAAGGAAACTAGCGGCTAAAGTAAACTAATGGCTAAAGTGGCTAAAGTAAACTAACGGCTAAAGTAAACTAATGGCTAAAGTGGCTAAAGTAAACTAATGGCTAAAGTAAACTAATGGCTAAAGTAAACTAATGGCTAAAGTAAACTAATGGCTAAAGTGGCTCAAGTAAACTAACGGCTAAAGTAAACTAATGGCTAAAGTAAACTAATGGCAAAAGTGGCTAAAGTAAACTAATGGCTAAAGGAAACTAGCGGCTAAAGTAAACTAATGGCTAAAGTGGCTAAAGTAAACTAACGGCTAAAGTAAACTAATGGCTAAAGTGGCTAAAGTAAACTAACGGCTAAAGTAAACTAATGGCTAAAGTAAACTAATGGCTAAAGTAAACTAATGGCTAAAGTAAACTAATGGCTAAAGTAAACTAATGGCTAAAGTAAACTAATGGCAAAGTGGCTAAAGTAAACTAATGGCTAAAGTGGCTAAAGTAAACTAATGGCTAAAGTAAACTAATGGCTAAAGTAAACTAATGGCTAAAGTAAACTAATGGCTAAAGTGGCTAAAGTAAACTAATGGCAAAAGTGGCTAAAGTAAACTAACGGCTAAAGTGGCTAGCTATTATGTCTAAAGTATCTAGCTATATTGTAATGTGTAACAATGAGCAGTAGTGGGGAAGTACCATGGTTTTTGAAGCATTATTCATAACAAATCTAACAGTAACATAAAGATGATTACCTGTTGTTGTGAGGAGGGTGAACAGCAGGACCGGAGAACATGGAAAGAAAGAACAATCATTACTTAGTGAAACATGCACAGAGAGACACAACGGACCAGGCCAGGCTGGCACACACTGTTAGATTCCTGTCAGTGGAGACACCCTATCCTAACATACTGTCTGACGCCAGAACACTAAGAACCTGTCATTCAGTGGCTTTCTCCACTCTCCTCTCTTGTTAGATTGGGCCAGCGGTTCAGATTTCACCAGGAGATAAGAAGCTCAGTGTTAAGAAAAATCCCATCAAAAAAATGTAATGTTTGCAAATATTTCAACTGTTTTAGTGAAGTGCTTTTTATAGCTATTATTTGAAAGTGCAGCTTGGTGTGGGTGTTGGTGTGAGTGTCCGTGTGTTTGTAAATGTGGAGCAGTCTAATATTGAATAGCAGACAAAATGCATATGGAATAGGTTTACACCACACACACACACACACACACACACACACACACACACACACACACACACACACACACACACACACACACACACTGAGTCCTCGCCAGTCTTCTATTCACCCCATCCCTCCAAGCTTAGACCAGTCAATCACAGCTGCCCTCTCTCTCTCACCCTGGCCCCTCCACAAACAATTTGTGTGTGTGTGTGTGAGCATGTGTGTGAGCATGTGTGTGAGCATGCGTGTGTGTGAGCATGTATGTGTGTGTGTGTGAGCATGTATGTGTGTGTGTGTGTGTGTGAGCATGTGTGTGTGAGCATGTATGTGTGTGTGTGTGTGTGTGAGCATGTGTGTGTGAGCATGTATGTGAGCGTGTGTGTGAGTGAGCATGTGTGTGTGGCCAAACTGGCTTCACAACTTTACTTTCACGCCCTCCAAAACCTCTGAGGCACAGTGGAGACACAGAGACTGTGTGAGTGTGTGTGTCTGTGTAGTCCACAAGCAGAGCGTGGCCCATGGATCCTAGGGGCCCTATTCTACCAGTGCAAAAACAAAAGCCTTCCATTACGCATCTGTGAGCATGTATGTGTGTGTGTGTGTGTGTGTGTGTGTGTGTGTGTGTGTGTGTGTGTGTGTGTGTGTGTGTGTGTGTGTGTGTGTGTGTGTGTGTGTGTGTGTGTGTGATGAGACTCGAGACTAGTGGACGACACAAAGCCAGGAGATGCCTGTGGAATGTTTGCACTGTCTGACGACTGGGGTCCAGGGGCCAGTGTGTGTGTGTGGGTGGGGGGTGGGGGGGGGGGGGTGTATCCAGACTGCGGCTGCCTCTGGGAAAATAACACCACCTTATTTACCGACTCCTCTAACAGAATACACAACCTCCTTCGTCAAAGACAGCCCTCACCTCAGTATGTACAAGACAAGAAGAGACAGAGACAACACACTCACACAAGTATTCACGCTCTGTACACTGTAAGAAAGGGACAGAACTGTCCAATAGGAACGCAACACACTGGATAGTCCAGGCATCTGGTGGTATTCCAAGCTGATCACAAGAAAGAGCCCCCACCTCCACCACCACCAAAAAAATTACATGATGGCACAGCACTGGGATTAGAGCCAGAGCGCCTGCTTAGACCACCGCACCACAGCAGTTCAAAATTCTCTAGAAAGCAAGGAGAGTACTTGATGATACTTAATGGGTACAGCACATTGTTTTTCATTATTTTGTTCTAAACCTTCCCCAAAGCATAGCCCTAACCTTAACCACTCGGAATGAATGTCTAAAATTAACCCTTCTTTCTGTTTTAACCCTGTAATCACATGAAATTAACCCTGTAACCACATGAAATTAACCCTGTAACCAAGCAGAATTAACCCTGTAACCACATGAAATTAACCCTGTAACCACATGAAATTAACCCTGTAACCACATGAAATTAACCCTGTAACCTCGCAGAATTAAACCTGTAACCACGCAGAATTAACCCTGTAACCACATGAAATTAACCCTGTAACCACATTAAATTAACCCTGTAACCAAGCAGAATTAACCCTGTAACCACATGAAATTAACCCTGTAATCAAGCAGAATTAACCCTGTAACCACATGAAATTAACCCTGTAACCAAGCAGCATTAACCCTGTAACCAAGCAGATTTAACCCTGTAACCAAGCAGAATTAACCCTGTAACCATGTGAAATTAACCCTGTAACCAAGAAGAATTAACCCTGTAACCATGTGAAATTAACCCTGTAACCAAGCAGAATTATGCTTGTAACCACACAGAGTTAACCTTGTAACCACACAGAATTAACCCTGTAACCACAAAGAATTAACCCTGTAACCAAGCAGAATTAACCCTGTAACCAAGCAGAATTAACCCTGTATCCACACAGAATTAACCCTGTAACCAAGCAGAATTAACCCTGTAACCATGCAGAATTAACCATGTAACCAAGCAGAACTAACCCTGTAACCGAGCAGAATTAACCATGTAACCAAGCAGAAATAACCCTGTAACCAAGCAGAATTAACCCTGTAACCATGCAGAATTAACCATGTAACCAAGCAGAACTAACCCTGTAACCGAGCGGAATTAACCATGTAACCAAGCAGAAATAACCCTGTAACCATGCAGAATTAACCCTGTAACCATGCAGAATTAAACATGTAACCAAGCAGAATTAACCCTGTAATCACACAGAATTAACCTTGTAACCACACAGAATTAACCATGTAACCAAGCAGAATTAATGACGTTCATCCAATTGTGCCGTGTGTGTGTGTGTTGGTAACCTATATGTGTAAATGGAGCCAATCGGTAAACCATATGTCACTCTCGTTCTAGTGCCAAACCCACAACCCTCATCTGCCCCGCCCCTCACTTGGCACAAGAACACACACACACACAGACACACCCACACACACACACACACACACACACACACACACACACGGCTCCCTCCACTTCATTAGGAAAGTAAACACAAGTGCTGTCTGAAGTGGCTAATTAGAGCTAATTACTCCCTGCTCGTTACTAATGCAAATTATATTATGCTGCTTAACTTCCTCGTGTCCACAACAACGCTGTTAATTGAGGCCTTTTGAAATTAAATTACCCGCTAATTAGCATATCAAAACCATTAATTCTGTGCCAGGAAGAAAAAAACACAACAACAAATGCCAAGTTTTACTAATGAGTTTTACTAATTGAATATGTACACCCAATACCGAGGTGTGTGCCAGAACTGCCTAATCAGCCGATGCTCAACCACTCTCTCTCTGTGTGTGTGTGTGTGTGTGTGTGTGTGTGTGTGTGTGTGTGTGTGTGTGTGTGTGTGTGTGTGTGTGTGTGTGTGTGTGTGTGAGAGTGTGTGAGAGTGTGTGTGTGTGTGAGTGAGAGTGTGTGCGTGTGTGTGTGTTTGTGTGCGTGTGGGTGTGTGTGTTTGTGTGTGTGTGCGTGTGTTTGTGCGTGTGTGTGTGTGTGCGTGTGTGTTGTGTGCGTGTGTGTGTTTGTGTGTGTGTGTGTTTGTGCGTGTGTGTGTGTGTGCGTGTGTGTCTGAAACCAACCGTAGAGAAAAACGCCACATTTCGTAACAGAGGTGTGTAATTTAAGTAACCATTCCATTTCTCCAAACGGCTTGTCAATATTTCCCTGTTTAAGCAAAACACCATTGATCTATAGAGAGAGAGAGAGAGAGAGAGAGAGAGAGAGAGAGAGAGAGAGAGAGAGAGAGAGAGAGAGAGAGAGAACAGAGGGGAGGCAGGGGGCCTAATCAGCTGATGAATATAGAGGGCTGAACCATCACCACTAACACACAGTACTTTACCCTGATGTAATTACATGGTCTGAGCACATAAACACACAAATAGATCTACACTGGGGTTTGAAGCTGCTTTCTGATACAGTGAGTCAGGGGGAATCTGGACTGAGTTTGAAGAGCTCATCTACTGAGGGTTAGTTGGTATAAAGTCTGTAAACTGAAGTAAAGATGTGCAGCATCTCTGCAGTGTTCTGGTACAGCCTGGACCCCTGATAAGTACTGTACCACTTCTACACCCTCTCTATGCAACCACATCACCTACTCTACCTGCCATACCAGAGGGGTATCCTACGAAGCAAGCTTGATCTACTAACCAGCTTCAGTTAGCTTCACATTTCAGCTCATTCCATACTACTACAGTGGATATTGCTCGTCCGCCTGCCGCTAACTCTAGCAGGCTTGTAACTGTGTGTGCATGTCTCACATGGCTAGTCGAACGCCAAACTCTTCATTGAAACAATGTTGAAACATCAATCCATGGGCAAGTCAGTGCCACATACAATCTAAATGAACGAAGAGTTATCTTGTAAATTCAGCAGACTATGGTGTGATCTAGACTTTGAGAAGTGGCATCTTTATTTCATTATTTATCGTTAATGCCGACTTTGGTGAGCTTATCAATGCACAACTTCAAGCACCTTATTCCCCACTCCCATCGATAAAATCATTTGAAGTCATACAAAAGTGTTACTGTGCGTGAAGTTTTAAAATACATCTTGTCATTACTAAATGTGTAATGTGACATATTTTAACACTACTATTTGATTAATAAAATGTAATCAGTCGTCTTCCAAAAAGCTTTGCAAGAGGGAGGGAATCGCATTTCATTGGTCCTCAACTTGTGGCTCAGTCATTTCATTCAGGGCAGGTGGAGTTAGCCTTGAGTTAGCCGTGAGTTAGCCGTGAGTTAGCCGTGAGTTAGCCGTGAGTTAGCCTTGAGTTAGCCGTGAGTTAGCCGTGAGTTAGCCGTGAGTTACGTAGCCTTGAGTTAGCCGTGATTTAGCCTTGAGTTAGCCGTGAGTTAGCCGTGAGTTAGCCTTGAGTTAGCCGTGAGTTAGCCGTGAGTTAGCCGTGAGTTAGCCTGCATGCACACCCACTTTTTTTTCTAGCACTTACAACCCAACTAAAGCCATAACAGTCTCCCTCCTCTCCAATCAAAGCTAAAGTTCTGTCTGATAATAGCCAATTGTAAACTTTTCAGAAGTCAAGAGATTATTCAGGTAGATTGAGGTTCTACCTACCTGGCAAGTGGTCATGAATGCCAGAACAGAACAGAGCTAGAAAGCCTAGAGACATTAACTTTTTTAATCTGCGGCTGAAATAAAAGGAATCATACATCTAAAGATTCCTCTCGACTTTAAATGTAAAACTGCCCTAAAAATGTAATTCAAATCTCCTCCCTTTTCATCCTTAAATATCTATCCAATCAAGATGGCTGAAAAGATGTATTCAGGTTGGTTGCTATAAAAGTTATCTTCTTACACTTTCCAACTTCTCATTTAAATACCACTGTAATGGAAGATGAAAAAATATATAGTGAAATTGAGAGGTAGTCTTACAAAAAAAATTAAATAACCATGATAATTAGATGTAAATATATTATAATAACTTTAAGGGAATGCATAGAAACTGCTGCTCTACAATATTCTGCCTAATTGTTAGAATTATCATATTAACCAGTTACCATTTGACTAAGTTGACAAAAAAAAATGATTATTCGTCCATTTCTTTTAGGACTTTCCTAATCAAAATCTAACATCCTTGAAGAATGAATTTGAAGGCCTCTTATCAGTTAATTAAATCAGGTTGGAAGTCATTTTTCTATGTGGCGTGATTAGGGCCCGCTCTGTTCTCCTCTGTTCAGACACCATGACGCAAGAGGAAACTTCTCCCTGGCTCATCAAACATTCACAACCAGAAGAATAGAATTTCTTTGAAGGGACGTCATTTTTTTTTTCTCCAAACCTCTGCCTTTCTGATAAATTGTGCTACACCCAAAAGATCTCTCTTTCTCCTTAACACATTCTCATTAACGCCAACAGAAAGAGTAAAGAGAGGAGAGAGAAAGGAGGGAGGGGGGGGGGTAAAGGGAAAGGGATGGAGGGGGGAGAGAGAAAGGACCTGGTGTAGAGAAAGAGAAACAATGTGATAGAGACTCAGGGAGAGAGGATAGGTAAAAAGAAAGGAATGATGGAGGAAGATAGTGAGTGAGGGACACTCACACACACACACACACACACACAACCCGGGCAACAGCCTTGGGTAAGCCTAAGAGACTAAACATGTACGTCTGGAGCTAAAACAAGTGCTACTGTTTCTACAGAGACACAATCTCTTCATCTCTCCCTTTTCTGTCTGTTCCCTCTCATCCTTGACCCAGTCTGTTCTACTCACGTCCTACTCCTAACATTTAGACAAAGCTTTATCAGAGTGTTTCTGCATGCTTGTTTCACCCTCAGCTATGGTAGTGAATCCAATCTACACACACCCCTCATCTCATGTCAGGTGAAATAAATCCAACTGGATGCAAAGAATGAGAGAAGAGAGAGAGAGAGAGAGAGAGAGAGAGAGAGAGAGAGAGAGAGAGAGAGAGAGAGAGAGAGAAAAAGAGAAAAGAGAGAGAGAAAAAGAGAGAAAAAGAGAAAGAGAGAGAGAGAGAAGGGGGGGAGGGAGAGAGAGAGGGGGAGGGAGAGAGAGAGAGAGAGAGAGAGAGAGAGAGAGAGAGGGGGAGGGAGAGAGAAAGAGGTAGTCAGTACTCCCATCAGTGGAGTATAAGACTCTCTCTGTCATTCAGGCTGCAGCCGGCCCCTCCAGTAGCCAGAAGAGCTGAACAGATATACTGCCCTCCACACATCTGTCCATCCAACACTCCTCAGGGGAGAGAGAGAGGGGGGGGTTAACTGAAAGTAAGGATGAGAGGGACATGAAGAGAGAAAGAGATGAGAGAATAACAGAAAGGCAAGTAGAAAAAGAGTTTGAGAGAGGATGAGAGGATGAGAAGCTGGTAGTTGGTAAATGACTGTGATTGGATAATGAATTGAATGAGCGGAGCTTGTCTGAGTAAGTTGCAGAGGAGCCTAACTCTCCATCAACACGCTCCCTCATCATCCAATCAACACGCTCGGTTGGCCCGGCACCTCATTGGGTTTTATTCCATTCTCTCCTCTTTCCTTCATGCCTTCTTTCCCTCCTTCCCTCACTACATGTTATCCTGTCTTCAGTGTAGCCACAGTAGTCTTTCTCAGTGAAGAGAGAATTCTCAAAGCCACAATTACTGCAAAGAACTATCAATTTCCCCTTCAATTAACCCTGTGGGGAGAAAGGGAGAGAAGTAGAGTGGGGAACCGAGGGGGGAGGGAGAGAAATTCAAATTTGGGACACAGCATTAAACCTATGTGCTGCCTCTCCTCTCCTCCCCCGTCCTTCTGGGAAGTAGTAGGAGGTGAGGCCGAGGAGAGGGGAGGGGGTAGTGTAACATCCTCAGGGGTGAACTTGACCCCAGCACTGAGGTTCAAAGTGGTTACGGTAGAACCAGGGCCCCCATCCCCATTACGGCTGAATACAGGCCGCACAGGCAGCTAGCGCTAATGCCCACTATATGCTAATGAAGGAGATGGTGGGAGGTAGTCTCAAACCACAACCCAGAACTGCTGAAAGCTCTCTTCCATGGGAGACAGAGAGGGAAGAGGGGGAGAAGGAGAGAGAGAGGAGAAAAATGGAGAGAGAGACCAAGGGGGAAGGAGACAGGGAGAAAAGAGATAGGGGGGAAAAGTGAGAGGAAGTTGAAGAGAGAGAAAAAGGGGGAAAAGAGATAGGAAGAGGAGAGGGGAAAAGGGGGAAAAGAGAGAGGAAGAGGAGAGGGGAAAAGGGGGGAAAAGAGAGAGGAAGAGGAGAGGGGAAAAGGGGGAAAAGAGAGAGGAAGAGGAGAGGGGAAAAGGGGGAAAAGAGAGAGGAAGAGGAGAGGGGAAAAGGGGGGAAAGAGAGAGGAAGAGGAGAGGGAAAAAGAGAAATGTCTGTTTTTATAAGAGGGAGCGATGAAGGGGGTGTGTATCCGGGGTTGTGGTTGTTAGATCAGCCGAGCCTCGGCTAACGGCCCTCGGCCCGGAATTACAGGGAAGAACTCTGACGGCATGACTGCACTCTATCCTCCCCCCTCTATCCTCCCACCTCTATCCCCCCACCCCTCTATCCTTCCCCCTCTATCCTCCCCCCTCTATCCTTCCCTCTCTCTGAGCTGAGCCCCCGGAGAGGGATCCCAAACCAAACTCAGCCTTCAGCAAAGTTCCACAGGCAAACTTTCACAAAGCCCCCGAATGCCTGACTGCCCGCCTAGCTACATGACGACAGAGAGGCATGCCAGGGTTTCAATGTGGCCCTCCCTCACTCCCTGCCTCTCCCTTCCTCCCTGCCTCCCTCCCTCTCCTCTTCTGCTGCCCTCTACTTTCAGAGGCGTATGGGCTGTTTGCTGCTGACCTTTCAGACAATGGAAACAAGCGGAACCCAGAAACTGCAAATGAGTGATACAGGTTGCATACAGGCTGCTCCACCTTCACTAAGCTAACATACGCAGTCCTGTCGTCGACGAGAGAAAGCACGGGCATTGTCCCGCTTGTTTTGCCAAGAGTCAATGGCCGCTTTTCAACTGGGTAATAAATGTTGTTCGTCCTTGAAGAAAAAAAATAATTTGTGTTTTCTCCATTACTTGCTGATTGTAAATACTTCAAAAGACAAACGTCACATTGGAAAAAAATATGAGAGTATAAGAAAAAGAAAAGGAAATAGGAATCTTTTAAACAGTCATAATGTTATTTTCATCTAAAGATTTCAAAAGGATTTTTCCCTTTCTGTGTTTCATTTCACCTGGGAGCACTATTTTTCAATTCAACCAATGAACGTGCAGGCAAACTAACAAAACACACGGTTCAAAATTCACATGACAGTATTTTGTTCAATTCAGTGGATTCAGAAAGTATTCAGACAGCTTGACTTTTTCCACATTTTGTTAGGTTACAGCCTTATTTTAAAATTGATGAAATTGTATTTTTCCCTCATCAATCTACACACAATACCCCATAATTACAAAGCAAAAACAGGTTTGTAGAATTCACATAAAGAAATAGAAATAACTGAAATATAACATTTACATAAGTATTCAGACCCTTGACGCACCTTCGGGAGCGATTACAGCCTTGAGTCATCTTGAGTATGACACTATAAGCTTGGCACACCTTTATTTGGGGAGCTTCTCCCATTATTCTTTGCAGATCCTCTCAAGCTCTGTCAAGTTGGACGGGGCGCGTCGCTGCACAGTTATTTTCAGGTCTCTCCAGAGATGTTCGATCGGGCAAACTCCAAGCGGGCTGTCATGTGCCTATTACTGAGGAGTGGCTTCCGTCTGATTGGTGGAATGCTGCAGAGATGATTGTCCTTCTGGAAGGTTCTCCCAACTCCACAGAGGAACTCTGAAGCTCTGTCAGAATGACCATAGGGTTCTTGGTCACCTCCCTGACCAAGGCCCTTTCCCCCTGAATGCTCAGTTTGCCAGGCGGCCAGCTCTATGAAGAGTCTTGGTGGTTCCAAACTTCTTCCATTTAAGAACGATGGAGGCCACTGTATTCTTGGGAACTTCAATGCTGAAGAAATATTTTGGTACCCTTCCCAAGATCTGTGCCTCGACACAATCCTGTCTCAGAGCTCTAGTGGAAGCCTAGTGCTTGGGCCAGTAACCGAAAGGTTGTAGGATGAATCCTCGAGCTGACAAAGTAAAAATCTGCCGTTCTGCCCGGGCGCCGTGGATGTTGATTTAAGTCAGCCCCACGCACCTCTCTGATTCAGAGGGGTTGGGTTAAATGCGGAAGACACATTTCAGTTGAAGGTATTCAGTTGTACAACTGACTAAGTATCCCCCTTTCCCTTAGATAGGTGTGTGCCTTTTCTAATCATGTCCAACCAATTGAATTTACCACAGGTGGACTCCAATCAAGTTGTAGAAACATCTCAAGGATGATCAATGGAAACAGGATGTACCTGAACTCAATTTTGAGTCTCACAGCAAAGGGTCTGAATAGTTATGTAAATAAGGTATTTCTGTTGTTGTTTTTATACATTTGCAAAAATTTCGAAAAAAATGTTTTCGCCTTGTGATTCTGTGTAGATTAATGAGTTGATTTAAAAAAGAAAACTATTTTAGAATAAGACTATAACGTAACAGAATGTGGAAAGAGGGAATAGTCTGAATACTGTCCAAATGCACTGTACATCAATTTAAATCTACTTCAACAATACATACACTATATATATACACAAGTATATGGACATCCCTTCAGATTAGTGGATTTGGCTATTTCAGCCACACCCGATGCTGACAGGTGTGTAAAAGTGAGCACACAACCATGCAATCTCCATAGACAAACATTGGCAGTAGAATGGCCTTAGTGAAGAGCTCAGTGACTTTCAACGTGGCACTGTCATAGGATGCCACCTTTCAAGTCAGTTTGTCAAATTTCTACCATGCTAGAGCTGCCCTTGTCAACTGTAAGTGCTGATATTGTGGAAAGCGGAAACGTCTAGGAGCAACAACGGCTCAGCCGTGAAGTGGTATGCCACACAAGCTCACAGAACGGGACCGCCAAGTGCTGAAGCACGAGGAGCATAGAAATCCTCTGTCCTCGGTTGCAACACTCACTACCGAGTTCCAAACTGCATCTGAAGCAACGCCAGCACAAGAACTGTTTGTCGGGAGCTTCATGAAATGGGTTTCCATGGCTGAGCAGCCGCACACAAGGTCACCATGCTCAATGCCAAGCGTGGGCTGGAGTGGTGTAAAACTCACCGCCATTGGACTCTGGAGCAGTGGAACCACGTTCTCTGGAGTGATGAATTACGCTTCTCCATCTGGCAGTCCGACAGACTAATCTGGGTTTGGCGGATGCCAAGAGAACGCTACCTGCCCCAATGCATAGTGCCAACTGTAAAGTTTGGTGGAGGAGGAATAATGATCTGGGGCTGTTTTTCATGGTTTGGGCTCGGCCCCTTAGTTCCAGTGAAGGGAAATCAAAATGCTACAGCATACAATGACATTCTAGTCGATTCTGTGCTCCAACTTTGTGCCAACCGTTTGGGGAAGGCCCTTTCCTGTTTCAGTATGACAATGCCCCCATGCACAAAGCGAGGTCCATACAGATATGGTTTGTCGAGATCAGTGTGGAAGAACTTGACTGGCCTGCACATAGCCCTGACCTCAACTCCATCGAACACCTTTGGGATGAATTCGAACGGCGATTGCGAGTCAGGCCTAATCACCCAACATAAGTACCCAACCTCACTAATGCTCTTGTGGCTGAATGGAAGCAAGTCCCGCAGCAATGTTCCAACATCTAGTGGAAAGCCTTCCATGAAGAGTGGAGGCTGTTATAGCAGCAGAGGGGGGACCACCTCCATATTAATGCCCATGATTTTGGAATGAGACGAGCAGATGTCCACATACTTGTGTTCATGTGATTTCTATACCCAAGTAAGGCATGTTTTCTTACATTCAATTAACACACCACAGACACTTCTTCACTATTCTATTCAGTACTGATGGTCGTGGATGTGTTAAAGAGTCTAATAACTTAACAGCTATTTTATTTTGATGAATTACTTCACATTCTCCAAGCATTTCAGACATTTAACCTTAGGTCAAAAATACACTCTAAACATTAGACAATGTGTATCATCTTATGTGGAGACACAACTTCTAAGAAAAGCTATTTTTGATGAAGAAGTATCGACTGTCCTTGCATTATAAAGCCTTGTCGTTTGACTGAACTGGAGTAGAATAGAATATGTCTGTTAAAATGTGTCTTCATAAGGAAAAATCCTGCCCATGAATTCAGACGACAGTTTCCTTTTAATGAAGGGCTTGAATGCCTGTTGAGAGCTGCTGGAGGAGAGCAGAGAGGAGAGCAGAGAGGATGGTTCATTCGAGAAGGCAGCCGTGTCTTTACCTACCATGCCGGAGTGTGAGAGAGAGAGAGAGAGAGAGAGAGAGAGAGAGAGAGCGAGGAGAGGAGGAAAGGCTTGTGAATGTCTGAGGAGGACAGGAGGAGAGGATAAGAGGAAGGAAAGGCTGTGTGTGAGAAAGGAAGAGAGGGGGCTGCTTCAGAGCGACTCCATTTGAACTGACAAATAAAAGAGCAGTTAAACCGCTCGGAACACCACACACCAAAACGAAGAGAACCGCGACAGCACTCACAGAGAACACACATACTCTTCAACTCTGTGAGTGAGTGTATGTGTGTTTATTTGTGCAAGCAGGCATGTATGCGTGTGTGCATGTGTGTTTGTGTGAGAGTCACAAAAGTAGCCCTGTGAGTGACAGAGAAGGAAATCTGTACAGACACATCTGTCTGACAACAGACGGAGGGAAAGAAAGGGGACAAAATAAAAGGTATTAAATGAGAGAGAAAAAGGGACTGGCTGCGACTAGACACAACGCATTAAAGCCAGGGAAGTCATTCTATAGAAAATACATCCCCCGTACTTTCCCTTTCCACTGCTCCTCATTAAAGCCAGGGAAGTCATTCTATAGAAAATACATCCCCGTACTTTCCCTTTCCACTGCTCCTCATTAAAGCCAGGGAAGTCATTCTATAGAAAATACATCCCCGTACTTTCCCTTTCCACTGCTCCTCATTACAGCCAGGGAAGTCATTCTATAGAAAATACATCCCCGTACTTTCCCTTTCCACTGCTCCTCATTACAGCCAGGGAAGTCATTCTATAGAAAATACATCCCCGTACTTCCCTTTCCACTGCTCCTCATTAAAGCCAGGGAAGTCATTCTATAGAAAATACATCCCCGTACTTTCCCTTTCCACTGCTCCTCATTAAAGCCAGGGAAGTCATTCTATAGAAAATACATCCCCGTACTTTCCCTTTCCACTGCTCCTCAACACTCAAGACTTTCAACACAGTATACCGTATCGGCTCAATTTTAAGTCTGACATTCTTAACAGAAAATTGCACTTTTTGACCCAATGTTTTCATTACATTTCTTCTAACCCTGCAGTGAGCATATGTTCTAGTACTGCACAAAATGTGGATGAGGTGTTTAGTACAAATAACCTCCTTTTTCCACTCTACCACCTGTTTTAGATTAGGCTAATAGTCAGAAATGAAGGGACCAGTTAGTTTTTTTGTTGTTCAAACAAAATCCAGAGCTAAACTATTAAAAATGGGTGTTTTATAATTCTATTGAACACTGCTTATGTTTTATCAATACTAAATGACAGTTTCAGGATCCCCAGCACAGTAGTATTTACTGTCACCCCTGACCGGTGGTCTCAGCCGGCTTCAGACTGCTGTGGTTTCAAAGGCCACAAAACACTCTTTCTTTTGTCTTGCTCTTTTTAAAGACTGGAGTCTGTCTAATACACTGTGTGGTAGAAGAGTCCTGGACAGCAGAGGTAATCTGACAGGATTAGGCTGCTTTATTTCCCAGGGAAGAAGGGATGGGAGAGGAGAGGAAGAAAGAGAGGAGGCCGCGCTCAAATCCCCCTATAAATGTCAGACAGCGAACAGTGACCAGGGGCACAGAAACACACACACATACACACCTGTCATACCTCACTGGGCCACCACAGACCCGCAAGGAAAGGAGAAGAGACTAGTCCTTCTTTTCCTCTTTCTTAGGAGCGAGGGATTTGTGGCGAACGAGGCACGAAAGGAGGGAGGGAGAGGGGGATTACACAATTATTCAGATAGCGGCTGGGGATAATCTAGTGGCAGATGTCCCTTGGTCAACAATGCCCACCTCACACACACACACCCACACACACACATTACAATGCTAGCCGAACACAGCCGAGAGCAAAAGCCAGCCGTAACCGATGGTTACAAGCACTTTGTGTAACCTGCTGGTGTACCAAACACACACTAATCACCAACGGCAAAGGAGAAGTCATGCAAACACACATCTCTTTAATGATAATATGATTTGGTGTATATCCTTTGTATTTTTTCTAACTTGATATATTTGTATCTAAAAAGTCCATAGCATGGCAATAGTTACCACTGGGACAGGAGAGGGTCAACCTGTTAGCTTTTGTTCTACTATTTCTCCTCAGGCGTCAGAAAAACAAACCTGAGAAATTCGGTCCAAGGGAAACTACAAAACTGACAGGTAATTGTGGTCACACACATACCCCACACCGTCCTGCCACATTCTTCCTTAAGCCCCTGCCTCTGTGTCTCTGTGTGATCTCAAGACTCTCATAGCTACTGTGCTATTCTCTTATCCGTTTCTCCCCTTCTCATTCCCATTTCCTCTATCCTCCTCTCCCTCTCTCCACTGCTTTGAAAGGGCACACACAGAGCCTCAGAGTCCTCACCCCCTGTGGGGCAAAGTCCGGCAAAACCACTTCACCTCAAGGACCACGGGGAGGGAGGGAGGGAGGGAGGGAGGGAGGGAGGGAGGGAGGGAGGGAGAGAGAGAGAGAGAGAGAGAGAGAGAGAGAGAGAGAGAGAGAGAGCGAGAGAGAGAGAGACAGAGCGAGAGAGAGAGAGAGAGAGAGAGAGAGAGAGAGAGAGGAAAGAGAGACATTTGAGTCTCATAACCATAAATAAAACCTTAAATCTCAAACATGTCATGACAACACAAGTGAAACACACAAAATAACAGACTTTTGAAAAGATATATATAAGTATTGCAACAAACAAAATCCCAAAAGTTTTATTTTCCTTTTTCCTGTAATGAGTACAAAAATTGCAGTTAGTTAATGCCAAATGAATGCATAAGCAAGAGGATGGGGGTAGGGGGGGGGGGGGTATAGCTGTCAATCCGTCCTCTCTAGCAGCACATTGTGATGTGGGTTTAGACTGGTTAACAGATCTCTCTGTCAGTGGGTATATATATCTAGGGCCCTGCCCGACACAGCCTGTTTCTCATGCTAATAGTTTAAGTAGTCATCCTATGTCACCCATCACTAATACCATAAGATAGCAGCCTTCGCCAGCCTCTCGGCTGCAGCGTTAGCCTGTGTTAGCCAGCAGCACCCCAATACTTTACGGATTAGTAAACATAATGACATACATTTATACGCTTGTTACTTATATGGTCAATGGGTGGGTGGGGGGGGACTGGACAGGGGTACGGAGAAGATTTAGTTAGTTCCTATAGGGGCTTCCCTCATACCTCTTTACAGAATAGCATACTGTACACACAACCAAGTATAAAAGACATTACACATTCAACGGCAAACTAAACAGCACATACAACTAATGAACACAAACAACCTGAACTAAACACACAGAAATGTGCAAACTTTCCCAGACTTTTAAACCTCAAAACCAAAAGGGACGAAAGCATTAGTATCATCAAACACAAATAAGTGCTAAGGCAGTGAAGACACTCACTCCCTGACACTGTTTTCCTTTCCGCTGGGGAGCGTTCAGGGCTGAGCGTGCATCTCTCTGCTCCTCCTCCCGCTTAAACCTTCCCGGAGTGGGAATCTCTCTCCAGAGCTCGCCTGGCGGATTTCACCACGGCTGCCGCAGAGTGAGGTGCGTTTCAGAGGCGTGTAATGCTCCTCTACAGGCAGGGCCATGCAGCTGTCACCCGTGCATTAGTCGAACCCTTTAATAAATGCGTTAAAACAGTGCCACAAAGTTTAGCCCCATTGTTGTTTGGAAAAAGTCTTTGAAGTGATCTGTTCCCTCGGCAACTGGTTGATTGACAGGTGGGTTGTCAGGCTGGTACAGAGGGTTGGAATACACTAACGACTCTCTTATGACGCCCTTACGAAGGGTCATAGGGGGAGGGGGAGACAGGTTTTGAATGGGGGGAGATTGGGGAGATGGGGGAGACAGGCTCTATGAGGATGCCATACCACACACACACACACACATTCTGTCATACGATCAACTCCCCAACACACTACCTCTCCCCCACACTTTCTCTCTATATGTCTCCCATGCACACACTCCTTCTCATGCTCCATTTCCCTACATCCACACTCTGTCCATCCATGTCACTTCTCCATGGTGGCCATGATGAGTGTCATCACACAGTCAGCAGACTCCCAGCTCCATCTCCACCCAGATACAGGTACAGCCAGGTTGTGCTGAGGTTAGGTTATAGCAGCTAATTGCCATGGCCCTGTCCAAGATTATTGGACCTGTCCCATGTTACTAAAACTCTACATCTACCTCATCCTCTCAGTCTCTTCTCCTATTCCAGCTCCAGTCATCTGCCTCTCCTGGTTAGAGAATTGGGTAAGTAACTGGAAGGTTGCTAGATCAAATCCCCGAGCTGACAAGGTAAAAATCTGTCATTCTGCCCCTGAGCAAGGCAGTTAACACACTGTTCCCCAGGCACTAAGACGTGGATGTCGATTAAGGCAGCCCCCCGCACCTCTCTGATTCAGAGGGGTTGGGTTAAATGCAGAAGACACATTTCACTTTCCCTCACTGTCCCAGCCGTAGTCCTTCCCCAGGCCTCCACCAGCCCAGACCCTGGCCCTGCTCACTGCTACAGTCCCATCTCCAGCTAAAGGTCCAGCCACAGGCACGGTCCCTTCTATCCTTTCTTTCTTGGTCCCTCCATCTCTCGCTCTGTCTCCAGTCTCTCCAGTAATGGGTCATAAAGCTGGCCTGTGGCTGCCAAGCTCTCTCAGGAGACGCTGATCTAATGCTTCCACACATAATGACCCACGCCTGCCTGCCTGCTACACACATACTGTCATTTCCGTCCTCTTCTCTCTCTCTCTTTCTCTCTCTCCCTCTTTCCCATTCCCCAGGCCCATAGGAAGCGGTCCCTTCCTCTCTCTGTGCTGCAGGGTCACTCCCTCCCACATCCATCAGCTCTTAAGAGGCTCACACTGAATCTATCTCTCTATCACAAATTCTCTCGCTCTCTCCATCTATCTGTCTGTCTGTCTCTCTACCTCTCCTCTTCTCTCTTAGACTGCTGTGAATCACCCTAAAATCTACCCAGGGCATCACAGAATATCCTCCCCTCTGCCCTCCTCTGGTACACGGCTCACTCCCTCGTTCCACAACTTGTCTTTCCCCTTTTCTCTCTTCATTCTCCTGCTTTTCTCTGTCTTCCTCTGGACTAGAGATGCTGTGTCAGTCGGATTCTGCTGGCTTTACTTTCCCTAATCCACAGGTCAGCATTTGGCATGCACAGACACAAATAGACATGCACAGACACAAATAGACATGCACAGACACAAATAGACATGCACAGACACAAATAGACATGCACAGACACAAATAGACATGCACAGACACAAATAGACATGCACACACACAAAATCACATGCACACACAAATACAAATAGACACACACAAATAGACATGCACACACACGAATAGACATGCACACACACACAAAATCACATGCACACACAAATACAAATAGACACACACAAATAGACATGCACACACACAAATAGACATGCACACACACAAAATCACATGCACACACAAATTCAAAACGACACACACAAATAGACATGCACACACACAAATAGACATGCACACAAGTGCACACGTGCGCATGCACACACAAACACACAAAAATAGTCGGGCCTCTCGTTCTCCCCAATAACAGGTTCAATTAGAACCACATGTGTAATCATGGTTGAAACTAAGGCAATGTGGCGGCGGCTCAACACTCACGTCAATCACCTAACTGATGACCACAGCCAGCACTCTCATCACCAGCTAGCTACCTCCACACACATAACAAAGCTTTAAAACTTCAACATTTCAATTCTTAACTGATTGATTTAGATTTTTTTTGTAAAAAACAACACATTTTCCAGACTTTTGGGCTTCCTCAAAAAAAAGTGCCAACACATGCATTGACTATGAACTGCAAACATAAGCATTTCATTTGTCCTTTTTCCACAGAATCTGTTTTAATGGAAGTACTGTGATGGAGGCAAAAAGCAGGGTATCCACTGGGTCAAATCCTACACATGTATCGCTGGCTTTCCACCTCTCTTTAAAAACACTTTGGAGCAGCAGATAAAGCCACTCAACCAATGGGCAGCAGTAGTTTTGGTCTGCCAGGAGAGGTTTAAAGTAGAGGGGGATAGAGAGACAGGCAGACAGAGCGAGTCCTCGGAAAAGTGTTCAATATTAGCAATGCTCAGGACATGAAAAACTTCACAAACTACTGTCCATCTCACTTGACTGGAGCCCATGTGAATTTTGAATGGGCACTCTTATATACACATGCACACGCGCGCGCACACACACACACACGCACGTACACGCGCACACACACACAGACACACACACACACACACACACACACTCATGGTAGGAACACTTATATTATGTTGATGGACCACCACAATAAAGTTGGTGTGCATTAAGCCCCAAATGGAATGTTTTGAAGCAGTCAGATTCATATTATAATACAGCAGTCAATACAGTTGTATCATTTTATAGTATAGTAAAGCATTCAAGTGTTAGCGTGTTTATTGTACATATTTTTTGACAATCTGGAACATGTTTTAGTCACACCCAGGCTCTGACACACAGCCAGTTAAAACCCTGACTACAGACCAGACACACCCAGGCTCTGACACACAGCCAGTTAAAACCCTGACTACAGACCAGACACACCCAGGCTCTGACACAAAGCCAGTTAAAACCCTGACTACAGACCAGACACACCCAGGCTCTGACACACAGCCAGTTAAAACCCTGACTACAGACCAGACACACCCAGGCTCTGACACACAGCCAGTTAAAACCCTGACGACAGACCAGACACACCCAGGCTCTGACACACAGCCAGTTAAAACCCTGACTACAGACCAGACACACCCAGGCTCTGACACACAGCCAGTTAAAACCCTGACTACAGACCAGACACACCCAGGCTCTGACACAAAGCCAGTTAAAACCCTGACTACAGACCAGACACACCCAGGCTCTGACACACAGCCAGTTAAAACCCTGACTACAGACCAGACACACCCAGGCTCTGACACACAGCCAGTTAAAACCCTGACGACAGACCAGACACACCCAGGCTCTGACACACAGCCAGTTAAAACCCTGACTACAGACCAGACACACCCAGGCTCTGACACACAGCCAGTTAAAACCCTGACTACAGACCAGACACACCCAGGCTCTGACACAAAGCCAGTTAAAACCCTGACTACAGACCAGACACACCCAGGCTCTGACACACAGCCAGTTAAAACCCTGACTACAGACCAGACACACCCAGGCTCTGACACACAGCCAGTTAAAACCCTGACGACAGACCAGACACACCCAGGCTCTGACACACAGCCAGTTAAAACCCTGACTACAGACCAGACACACCCAGGCTCTGACACACAGCCAGTTAAAACCCTGACTACAGACCAGACACACCCAGGCTCTGACACAAAGCCAGTTAAAACCCTGACTACAGACCAGACACACCCAGGCTCTGACACACAGCCAGTTAAAACCCTGACTACAGACCAGACACACCCAGGCTCTGACACACAGCCAGTTAAAACCCTGACTACAGACCAGACACACCCAGGCTCTGACACACAGCCAGTTAAAACCCTGACTACAGACCAGACACACCCAGGCTCTGACACACAGCCAGTTAAAACCCTGACTACAGACCAGACACACCCAGGCTCTGACACACAGCCAGTTAAAACCCTGACTACAGACCAGACACACCCAGGCTCTGACACACAGCCAGTTAAAACCCTGACTACAGACCAGACACACCCAGGCTCTGACACACAGCCAGTTAAAACCCTGACTACAGACCAGACACACCCAGGCTCTGACACACAGCTAGTTAAAACCCTGACTACAGACCAGACACACCCAGGCTCTGACACACAGCCAGTTAAAACCCTGACTACAGACCAGACACACCCAGGCTCTGACACAAAGCCAGTTAAAACCCTGACTACAGACCAGACACACCCAGGCTCTGACACACAGCCAGTTAAAACCCTGACTACAGACCAGACACACCCAGGCTCTGACACACAGCCAGTTAAAACCCTGACGACAGACCAGACACACCCAGGCTCTGACACACAGCCAGTTAAAACCCTGACTACAGACCAGACACACCCAGGCTCTGACACACAGCCAGTTAAAACCCTGACTACAGACCAGACACACCCAGGCTCTGACACAAAGCCAGTTAAAACCCTGACTACAGACCAGACACACCCAGGCTCTGACACACAGCCAGTTAAAACCCTGACTACAGACCAGACACACCCAGGCTCTGACACACAGCCAGTTAAAACCCTGACTACAGACCAGACACACCCAGGCTCTGACACACAGCCAGTTAAAACCCTGACTACAGACCAGACACACCCAGGCTCTGACACACAGCCAGTTAAAACCCTGACTACAGACCAGACACACCCAGGCTCTGACACACAGCCAGTTAAAACCCTGACTACAGACCAGACACACCCAGGCTCTGACACACAGCTAGTTAAAACCCTGACTACAGACCAGACACACCCAGGCTCTGACACACAGCCAGTTAAAACCCTGACTACAGACCAGACACACCCAGGCTCTGACACACAGCCAGTTAAAACCCTGACTACAGACCAGACACACCCAGGCTCTGACACACAGCCAGTTAAAACCCTGACTACAGACCAGACACACCCAGGCTCTGACACACAGCCAGTTAAAACCCTGACTACAGACCAGACACACCCAGGCTCTGACACACAGCCAGTTAAAACCCTGACTACAGACCAGACACACCCAGGCTCTGACAAACAGCCAGTTAAAACCCTGACTACAGACCAGACACACCCAGGCTCTGACACACAGCCAGTTAAAACCCTGACTACAGACCAGACACACCCAGGCTCTGACACACAGCCAGTTAAAACCCTGACTACAGACCAGACACACCCAGGCTCTGACACACAGCCAGTTAAAACCCTGACTACAGACCAGACACACCCAGGCTCTGACACACAGCCAGTTAAAACCCTGACTACAGACCAGACACACCCAGGCTCTGACACACAGCCAGTTAAAACCCTGACTACAGACCAGACACACCCAGGCTCTGACACACAGCCAGTTAAAACCCTGACTACAGACCAGACACACCCAGGCTCTGACACACAGCTAGTTAAAACCCTGACTACAGACCAGACACACCCAGGCTCTGACACACAGCCAGTTAAAACCCTGACTACAGACCAGACACACCCAGGCTCTGACACAAAGCCAGTTAAAACCCTGACTACAGACCAGACACACCCAGGCTCTGACACACAGCCAGTTAAAACCCTGACTACAGACCAGACACACCCAGGCTCTGACACACAGCCAGTTAAAACCCTGACGACAGACCAGACACACCCAGGCTCTGACACACAGCCAGTTAAAACCCTGACTACAGACCAGACACACCCAGGCTCTGACACACAGCCAGTTAAAACCCTGACTACAGACCAGACACACCCAGGCTCTGACACAAAGCCAGTTAAAACCCTGACTACAGACCAGACACACCCAGGCTCTGACACACAGCCAGTTAAAACCCTGACTACAGACCAGACACACCCAGGCTCTGACACACAGCCAGTTAAAACCCTGACGACAGACCAGACACACCCAGGCTCTGACACACAGCCAGTTAAAACCCTGACTACAGACCAGACACACCCAGGCTCTGACACACAGCCAGTTAAAACCCTGACTACAGACCAGACACACCCAGGCTCTGACACACAGCCAGTTAAAACCCTGACTACAGACCAGACACACCCAGGCTCTGACACGCAGCCAGTTAAAACCCTGACTACAGACCAGACACACCCAGGCTCTGACACACAGCCAGTTAAAACCCTGACTACAGACCAGACACACCCAGGCTCTGACACACAGCCAGTTAAAACCCTGACTACAGACCAGACACACCCAGGCTCTGACACACAGCCAGTTAAAACCCTGACTACAGACCAGACACACCCAGGCTCTGACACACAGCCAGTTAAAACACAAACTTTGCCTAACTACAAGCAAAACACGTTGAAACACACATAAAGTTTGTCTATCTGTCACACCCTGATAGTGTCATCTAATCACTATTACTGCAGTGTTGCATTTCGCAAAATCACTACTGACATTACAGATGCTGTTCAGCAAATAGTGAACAGACTTTGCTTTCCTTTTACTCAATATAACATAATAGAAAGTCCAAAAATATTTGACACACTACACAAATTCAAGGAAAATATTACACTGAGAATCCAGCAATAATAGAAACTCAACAAATCAGAAGAGAAACGTGTGAGACGGAGAAACGTGCAGGACAACTTCAACAACAGGACATGAAAAACTGTCAGCTGCCGAGGAAAAGAAGGAAAAACCCATCTGATTTTACTGTCTGCAGCTGGACACAATAGCAGATAGAGCAGAGAGAGGCAGCCTTTTTCTGACACCTCTAGCTTCCTGGCTGTGTCCACTTCATTTCCAAATCACTTCTTTTCCCTCTCAAATACCCTGTCTATTATCTCACAAGCTCTCCTTTTCTCAAACTGCTCTTCTCACATATTCTTTACATTATATTCAAACAGACTGTTCTCATCTAAAATCCTATTATCTTTCTTAGATACCACATGTATAGAAAAGTAAGAGAGTACTGTTAGTATCTAAATACAATTTTCAAATAATTCCTAGGTAACTACCATCTCAAATGGAGGGTAAAATGTCCCCCTCTCCTTCTCTCTGAGAGGGGCGACCCTCACTGCTCCAGTCTCTCTCTCAGCCCAGCAGCAGGTACGTATGTCTGTTTGAGCTGAGGATCTTCAATAATGATAATAGAGTAATTCAGCTGACACTTTTCTCTTAAGCTACTTCGAATGATGTCATATCTTCAGTATATGTGGCCCATGCGGGAATCAAACCCACAACTCTGGAATTACAATCATCATGCTCCAACCAACTGTGCCAACGCAACCACTTTCTCCTGTCTTAAAGCCAGGTCTGGATCTCTAGACCACAGCAAACATGACACACACCGCTGTGAAATCCCCTGCTTTCTCTCACCCTAAACTCTAAAGCCATTCCAAAAAATGGAATCAGTTCAGTTGAAATTTCCCAAAACTTTGGTTATGAGCAAAGTAAGATAGAACTGAAAATAGAATAACACAATCAGAAAGATTAAATTAGGTAAAACATTCTAAATAAATCTGGACATACCTAAAGGAGGTGAACTGCTTTTAGTAAAATAAAACGTTTAAAATACCCTTTCAAAGAATTTGTCTGGTTTAAAATAATTAGTGGGGCTAACTATAGACAGATTACTTTTGTTTGTTCAATTACAAAGTCCCTTCAATTTAATATTTTCTTAAGGAATAAAAGCTCATCATGATTTTATAAATAACCCACTGATCTCAGAGAAGAAAATCAGCCCAGTTGTGTTTCTGAACAATTAAAATAACTAGTCCCCGGGTGTGAATATATTTTATGCCACCACACATACCACCAACCAAATCCATGTTTTCCTGCCTGGCAGAAGAGTTATGACATGGATATAAAATGTGAAATACAGCTCTTTCATTCTCTCTAAAAAGTATATTAAACCTCCATCAGTGGTGCAATTAAAACTGTGTCACCGTCGCGTTGCAGAAATGCCACCCGTGGCACGCACAGCCTCAGAGCTAAGGACAGGGGGACAGGAGCCACAAAACAACATGGAGAGAGAGGGAGCGGGAACACACTAAATGAATTAATTATGTCAAATGCCCCAGCGTCCATCAATCAAAAGAAAAACGGCAATGATCTGCCTTTTTCTTTTTAATGACTTACAGACCAATGGCACCGCGCCGCAACCAATAGTAAATAATTGTAATTTAATTTCTCCATCATGCCGGACATCATTGCGTCTGACGTGCAGGAATGTCCCAGATGAAGGCTGATATTTAGGGAGCTCAGGGACGGTAATGTAGGGAGATATATGGGTGTGCTCAAATTTAGGAAATCAACCGCAACAATATGGCGGTGGTGTCTGTGAAAACTTCTACATAACCTTGTGAGATGTTGAAAATAGCCTTCTTGTTTGAGACAATGCAATTATTTAAAATGAATGATCAATTTATCAATTTAGTAGAAAGTAGATTAGGAAATGATTTAAATGATTTTATAGGACATTACAAATCAAACAAAAAACTTTCAGAATGAGATATAGAATGAATATTCGAAGAAAAACAACTGAACGCCGGAATGCTCAAATGTGTTAAAATGATTCTCCTCACAAAAGCGCGCATCCAGAGCCTAAAATGAGTAGCCATTAGGTCTCGTGCATGGGGCGCATTTGGCTATTCTGTTTGATGATTCCTATTGCACCCGACAACTTTTCAACACTAGCATAACTTTTTAGAATTTGTATATTTTTAAATGTATAGTTATTCATATTCCCAATAGATTTCATATGCGTCAGTTACAAAATAGATATTTTCATCATTAAATCAATAAAGATTGTGAGGCTATGTGTCTATCCTTTATCTTAGAAGTTGTACAATAATTGTATAAAACAAAACGAAGACGTTATCAGCTAAAACGGGATCTTCTCGGCTTTTCATGCCTTGCTTTTCTGATAGGTAAGTATATCCGATTCTGATTAATAGATTATTCATGGATAATAACCAATAATAATCAACGACATGCGCTTCAGACCAACTTTGATTTTGAAGCACAATTGCACGTATAACCAACAGTAGGCTAGGCCTATAGCCTATTGTTTGGTAAACTGAATCAATAATAACAATAGCCTACTATTACAGTAGATCTCTATTGTATTTGACACAATTGTGAATAAATTCAAATAAAAGTGACACTAGCCTTCCATAAAGACTGAGACCAAACCTTCCATACCACCCGGATTGAAGTCTGCAAAACACAAGCCCAAAATCAGCAGACAACATCCTTTAAAAATATTTAAAAGTTTGACCGTAAAAATGAATTATTTAGGCATATTAGTGTTCTTGTCTAAATTAATTATAAAATAATTTAAAGGCCTAATCATAGATTTTATGTGGTCCCTTAAAATGTATCTTTAATCCAAATCTAGTGAGACCTCGTTCGGTGTGTGGTGAACGGGTAATAAACGATCAAAAAGAATTCAAACGATGACCGAATGGATGTGTAAATTTACACCCGTTATTGGAGACGCGATTAATCAAAGTATTTTACAAAGGACTCGTTTAGCGTTCGGCGGTTGTGCACCTCCGTGCATTTGCTGCTTTCATTCAAATTCACTCCGAACATCTTTGTAGGCCAGCTTTGTCTGAAAACTTTTTGTTGTTTCATGTGAGCGTTTGTGAACCTGACACCTTCCATAAGCGGCGAGGCAGCATGCAGCCACTGCTCCTGCAGGCTACAACTATAACTATAATTTCACACCTACATTTTAAAATTAAAATCAAGTAGGCATATTCCCAAAGTATGTATACTACAGTATATGGATTTCATATTAAAACGGCAATCTGCTATTTTGATAGCACGTGTTTATCTAGGGGAGAGGTCGCGAGAAACTCGCTCGTGGGTCCTTGCCATTTTCGACAAACTTTTTTCTATTGTACAAAATGAAGAACGACTTCAAAGTGCATGGCCTGAAAAGTAGCTGATTTAAAGTTTCATGTTTGGACTACCGTGTATGCCAGCCTTGGTGAAACGCACATTAGGCAATAATTGCCTAGCCATTCGCTCAATATTGGGTAAGATTTTGTTATTATTGGTTTATAAGACTTTTACTGAAAACAATGATAGCCATAAACAAGTCCAATATTTGCAGTGTTCGAACTCAACAACACGCGCGCACACACTTTCACTCTTGGAAAAACACACGGACAGAGAGACAAGGGAGAAGAAAGGACAATTAAGAGGGATGGAGAATATGTAGATACGTGTATCAACCTGTTCTTGTTTTCTGAAGAAGTCAACTTTCACACCAGTGGCTGGACCATGTGGACAGCCCCGCTTCTGCTCGGCGCAACACCACACGGCGAGTCCCCTCACCGCTACAAAGACTCAAGGCAAAATAACAAAAAAGAGAGAAATCTTGGAATCTAAGATTGGTATCGCAGGACCATTACTTTCAACGACAACCGTCTTCGTTAGTTACTCCGTGCTTCCTTCCTTTCTTGTCTTTTGTTGTGCGTTCTTTCTCTAGGAGTGGGCACTGTAGCTAGTGAAGTCAGAACAATACTAGTGCCACTAACTCACACACAGGCTGCATGCGCAGCCCTTGGGGAAGTTGATGGAGAGAAAGCACACAGCTTTTCGGGCTGTTCGTTGCCGGCTCTCCTCACTCTGGTCTGATCCTGCTATCTCGCCGTTATTCAGATCTTAACCCCTCCACAAGTCCCAATGACGATAATCGACTCAGTTTTTGGCATCCCATCTGTCGCTCGCTCCTTCGCTAGCAAATCAGTGTTGAATTATTCGGGTTGTGTGTTGGTTGAGGATATGTTGGGGGATAGTTTGCTCTCTACCGTAATGCCTCTAAAACAGGTGCTCGTCCACATATTTCTGTGCCTTGCTAGTGGCAGAAAAAGGCGCTTCACATAGCCGGGTGGCAAGCGCGAGAAAACCCGCCTACCATGTTTAGAGCACTGGAGGCTCCTCAGAGGAGGAAGGGGAGGACCATCCTCCTCAGTGAATTTCATTAAAAATATATATTTTTCAAACATTTAAAAAGTTAATTTTTTGGGATGAAACTACAAAATATATTCACGTGACCAAATCATTGATGTTTTGCATTGAAGGTCTACAGTAGCCTCAACAGCACTCTGTCGGGTAGCACCATGTTGTAGCCGGAGGACAGCTAGTCACATTGACTTTAATACAAAACCTATGAGGCTCATGGTTCTCAGCACCTTCAATAGACTTACACAGTAATTATGACAACTTCTGGAGGACTTCCTCCAACCTATCAGAACTGACATGTTGTCCTCCCAATCAAAGGATCAGAGAATGAATCTAGTACTGAAAGCACAAGCTACAGCTAGCTAGCACTGCAGTGTGTAAAATGTGGTGAGTAGTTGACTCAAAGAGAAAGACAAAGTTAAACAGTTTTGAACAAATTCATTTCTTCCAAAATGAAGGAGAAGCAAGAAAGAGATTGAGAGAGATGTTGTTTTTTTAAAATCACTTTCAGTGAAAGATCAGCCAGATACAGGCAATAGTGTGCAAAGCGGTATTGAATGTGTCACTCTCTGTCCATGTGTCACTGTCTGTCACCTCAAATTTTTGTCTCGACCTGTGGGCACCTATGTTGTAAACTTTCATTCATAGGCTAGGTTGTAGCAACCTCATGATGGGTATAGGGAAAATTAAAGTATCATGTAGTAGCCTAAACCTGTCATGGAAGACTGTCATTCATATTCCATATTCCAAGTTCAATTTAACAGCGACAGATTTATGCTGAAAATAGAAATAAGGCCATGCTCATGAAAAAAATAATTGTCCTCCCTCATCTTAAACGGCACCGACCGCCACTGGTATAGAGAGACCAGCAGTCCTGGTTGTTTTCAGCTCAAATGTTTTCATTAAAACATTGTTTAATAGGTTGAGAAGATTAACTCAGCTCATTGGTCAAACATGCGTGGCAGCTGCTCAAGACTTCAGCAAATGTTATCTTTTAGTGCCTCAAGCTGCAAGCCAGCCCTGCAGCTCATGGGAGAAAGCAACAGTAACCGCGCTGCTTGCAAAACTGCTTGCGTTTTGCCACGCTACTCCAATTGAAATCTATCATTGGGTTTTGACCAGAGGCAGCCAGTAGTGGTGTGTGGGTAACATCAGTGAGGAAGCCAAGCCAAGCCAGTAAAAAGACCATATAACAGAAGGCCATATTACAACCCATGTTGTGATAATTGCGTTGTTTGCTCTATAGCCCATTCATTCTTACGTAAATGTGATATACGATAAGGCAAAGACAAGTCACACAGTGGCGGAATAAATTCAACTATACATCCGTTTGTTTCATCACAAAACTGGAGAGCAACATCTGTCCGGTAAAGTCCACAAAGCAAACATTGCATCTAACAAACAGTTATGACCTGCAGCATGGTCAAGCAGGTTCGTGTTTTCAACGGTTTACTAAACAGCTACTGATTGAGAAACCACAGAGTTAGTGCAAGTCAGCACAAAGACAACAGGAGCACTGTCTCCGCTGTTCCAGCACCATTTACACTTAAACATTTAAACATTGTGGACCCAAGGAAGAGTAGCTGCTGATTTCGCAAGAGCTAATGGGGATCCTAATAAAATACCAATACAAAATCAGCAAGGTTATACAGTGGGGCAAACAAGTATTTAGTCAGCCACCAATTGTGCAAGTTCTCCCACTTAAAAAGATGAGAGAGGCCTGTAATTTTCATCATAGGTACACTTCAACTATGACAGACAAAATGAGGGAAAAAAATCCAGAAAATCACATTGTAGGATTTTTTATTTATTTATTTGCAAATTATGGTGGAAAATAAGTATTTGGTCAATAACAAAAGTTTATCTCAATACTTTGTTATGGCAATGAGAGAGGTCAAACGTTTTCTGTAAGTCTTCACAAGGTTTTCACACACTGTTGCTGGTATTTTGGCCCATTCCTCCATGCAGATCTCCTCTAGAGCAGTGATGTTTTGGGGCTGTTGCTGGGCAATACAGACGTTCAACTCCCTCCAAAGATTTTCTATGAGGTTGAGACCTGGTGACTGGCTAGGCCACTCCAGGACCTTGAAATGCTTCTTACGAAGCCACTCCTTCGTTGCCCGGGCGGTGTGTTTGGGATCATTGTCATGCTGAAAGACCCAGCCACGTTTCATCTTCAATGCCCTTGCTGATGGAAGGAGGTTTTCACTCAAAATCTCACGATACATGGCCCCATTCATTCTTTCCTTTACACGGATCAGTCATCCTGGTCCCTTTGCAGAAAAACAGCCCCAAAGCATGATGTTTCCACCCCCATGCTTCGCAGTAGGTATGGTGTTCTTTGGATGCAACATAGCATCCTTTGTCCTCCAAACACGACGAGTTGAGTTTTTACCAAAAAGTTATATTTTTGTTTCATCTGACCATATGACATTCTGCCAATCTTCTTCTGGATCATCCAAATGCTCTCTAGCAAACTTCAGACGGGCCTGGACATGTACTGCCTTAAGCAGGGGAACACATCTGGCACTGCAGGATTTGAGTCCCTGGCGGCGTAGTGTGTTACTGATGGTAGGCTTTGTTACTTTGGTCCCAGCTCTCTGCAGGTCATTCACTAGGTCCCCTGTGGTTCTGGGATTTCTGCTCACCATTCTTGGGATAATTTTGACCCCACGGGGTGAGATCTTGCGTGGAGCCCCAGATCGAGGGAGATTATCAATGGTCTTGTATGTCTTCCATTTCCTAATAATTGCTCCCACAGTTGATTTCTTCAAACCAAGCTGCTTACCTATTGCAGATTCAGTCTTCCCAGCCTGGTGCAGGTCAACAATTTTGTTTCTGGTGTCCTTTGACAGCTCTTTGGTCTTGGCCATAGTGGAGTTTGGAGTGTGACTGTTTGAGGTTGTGGACAGCTGTCTTTTATACTGATAACAAGTTCAAACAGGTGCCATTAACACAGGTAACGAGTGGAGGACAGAGGAGTCTCTTAAAGAAGAAGTTACAGGTCTGTGAGAGCCAGAAATCTTGCTTGTTTGTAGATGACCAAATACTTATTTTCCACCATAATTTGCAAATAAATTCATAAAAAATCCTACAATGTGATTTTCTGGAATTTTTTCTTCTAATTTTGTCTGTCATAGTTGAAGTGTACCTATGATGAAAATTACAGGCCTCTCTCATCTTTTTAAGTGGGAGAACTTGCACAATTGGTGGCTGACTAAATACTTTTTTGCCCCACTGTATATGATCCGTTTCAGAAAGCTTGGCGTATGCCGAACGTCACTACTTCACAGGAAAGGCATTTGAACGTCTTTAAAAAAAAATCTAAATGTGTTTTTTGGCAGAACATGTGAACTTTCATGTGCCCTCGAATACAATTGTTAAATTAAGTGTTGGTTTAAACATGGAAACATACAGGAACCTTCCCGCTAGCTATGATTGGCTGAGATAAAAGATGGGCTGGACATGCTGGGAGATTAGTTTGGATTGGTCTGCCATGTAGCGTGCTTCTGTCTATAACGTGAGCTGCTCAGTATGTCTTGAGAGTCCTTTCTACCACAAAGTTTTTTTATAGCAATAACATTAGCCATCGAGAACTACAAAAGTTTTGCTACTTTTCTAAACAACATTGATGCCCTGAATTTAGCAGGCGCTATAGACAGATAGTGCCACTTTCTGCACATGCCAACCGGAGTAACTTGACAGACGCTAGCCAAACAAGATGTAGCTCCAAAAAAATTTAGTTAAATGGTTCCAGTCTGCATTGAAGCGTTCATCCATGTATACGGGTAAGAGTCTTGATACATTTTCAGATATTATAAGTTTCTAATCCTAATTGTCAGGAAGTCATTTTCATTGCAAGGTAAAGCATACTGTTAGCTAACTAGCAAGCGTAAGCTTGCTGACTCGCTATCTAACATTACGTGTATGAGCTGTGTAGTGATATTATTCAAATCAGAAAACCATTTGCATCGCTAATTGTAGCCTAATGTTAGTTAGCGAACATTGAACCTACAGCAATTGGTTAGCTTTAGCTACCTGGAAATCCATACTACAGCTCTGAAAATGTTTGTATTGGTAGTAGTATGAGTTGGGATTATGCCGGTTCATTGTTTAGCTAGCTACCTACATGTCTAAACAAAAGACTTCACTTCGCCAGGTGATTACATGACCAATCTAGTTTGCCAGGTGTATCTTGGGATGATTACAGCCATCTATTGTATTGCATGTGTACATGTCTAGACAATAGTGACCCATCCACTTAGCTAGATGTGGTTGGGGGGTGGTTATAGCATTTCTTTCACACAACCTATCAATTTAGACAAGTGTGTCGGGCAAGCGTCATCTAATAATTATAAAATATTTATAAAATAAATATGGACACTTCCTGTTTTTGATATTGCTACTATGCAAGTAACCATTTCACTGTACCATTACCTCCTTCTGTATCCTGTGCTGTTTCCTTCTGTGTCCTGTGCTGTTTCCTTCTGTATCCTGTGCTGTTTCCTTCTGTGTCCTGTGCTGTTTCCTTCTGTGTCCTGTGCTGTTTCCTTCTGTATCCTGTGCTGTTTCCTTCTGTATCCTGTGCTGTTTCCTTCTGTGTCCTGTGCTGTTTCCTTCTGTGTCCTGTGCTGTTTCCTTCTGTATCCTGTGCTGTTTCCTTCTGTATCCTGTGCTGTTTCCTTCTGTGTCCTGTGCTCTTTCCTTCTGTATCGTGTGCTGTTTCCTTCTGTGTCCTGTGCTGTTTCCTTCTGTATCCTGTGCTGTTTCCTTCTGTATCCTGTGCTGTTTCCTTCTGTATCCTGTGCATGTGGCAAATAAACTTAGATTTTATTTGATATAGTGTGTTTACTAGAGATGTGAAGAACAACATGACCTGGACTGGATATAGGCCAAGGACTAGATAAAGTGTATTTTTACTTGCCATTTTTCCTTATTGTAGGCTACTTCTTTTGCCACTACTTACTCTGTTTAGCACATGGCCTCACATGTAAATCCATAAAGAGATGGGTGGGGCTAAGGCTAAAGAGGGTGTGAATGGTGCTGAATGGGTGTAGACAAAGAAGAGCTCTCCAGTTGGTGTACCAAAATATTCAAGGGCCATTTTCTCAAAAGTGGGGTGACAAGTTTATCAACTTTCAAAGCAGAATTACTTTCCCATTGTTCCTCAATTGCAATGTATATACAATTTTCTAGCTCTGACACCATTTCAAATTTTGCTACATAGGACCGACTCCAGGTGGTGTGTCACATATGCTTAGTTTAGTACACTGAAAACAAAGTTAAAGATACCAAAAACAACTTAGTCCAATCAATGTTGCTAAATATCATGTGGCTGTCCATGGTACTGATTGCTGTCTGTGTGTGTTGGTGTGTTAGTCTGTGTGTATGCATGCGTGTGCAAGTAAAAAATAAATGTTTACTCACCCTACTCGTAAACTAGTTGAATGCCAATGCCATCCTGCTCTCTTTTATGTTGGCAAAATGGTCTACGGCTCTGTCATACAGTACGCTTTTATTTGATTTTAGATTTTTAAAAAGTGTACTTTTTACCTCTTTTTCATGATATCAATTGGTAGTTACAGTCTTGTCCCATCGCTGCAACTCCCCTATGGACTCGGGAGAGGTGAAGTTTGAGAGCCATGCATCCTCCGAAACATGACCCTGCCAAGCCGCACTGCTTCTTGACACACTGCTCGCTTAACCCGGAAGCCAGCTGCACCAATGTGTTGGATGAAACACCGTCCAGCTGGCGACCGAAGTCAGCTTGCAGGTGTCCGTCCCGCCACAAGGAGTCGCTAGATCGCAATGGGATAAGGAGATCCTGGGCAGCCAAACCCTCCCCTAACCAGGACGATGCTGGGCCAATTGTGCGTCGCCTCATGGGTCTCACTGTCACGACCGACTGTGACACAGCCTGGGATCGAACCCGGGTCTGTAGTGACACCTCAAGCACTGCAATGCAATGCCTTAGACCCCTACACTTTTCGTTTTTGTTGTCATAGGCAAACTAGCTAAAATGCTTGCTAGCTTAACTTCCTCAAATGGACAACAATGAACTAGCTAAGTTAGCTAGGTATCTAGGCTACATATTGAACTTCAATCGTCTCAGGCCAGCTGCACAATATAAGCATTTATGGTTACAGTGCATTCGGAAAGTATTCAGACACTTTGACTTTTCCAACATTTTGTTATGTTACAGCCTTATTCTAAAAATCCTCATCAATCTTCACACAATACCCCATAATGACAAAGCAAAAACATTCCCCCCCCCCATTGATCATCTTTGAGATGTTTCTATAACTTGATTGGTCCACTTGTGGTAAATTCAATTGATTGGGCATGATTTGGAAAGGCACACAGGTGTCTATATATGTATGGTCCCACTGTTGACAGTGCATGTCAGAGCAAAAACCAATCCATGAGGTCAAAGGAATTGTCCATAGAGTTCAGAAACAGGATTGTGTCGAGGCACAGATCTGGGGAAGGGTACTAAAGTATGTCCGCAGCATTGAAGTTCCCCAAGAACACAGTGGCCTCCATCATTCTTAAATGGAAGAAGTTTGGAACCACCAAGACTCTTCCTAGAGCTGGCTGCCATACTGAGAAATTGGAAGAGAACGGCCTTGGTCATAGAGGTGACCAAGAACCTGATGGTTACTCTGACAGAGCTTCAGAGTTCCTCAGTGAAGATGGGGGAACCTTCTAGAAGGACAACCATCTCTGCAGCACTCCATCAATCAGGCCTTTATGGTAGAGTGGCCAGACGGATGCCACTCCTCACTAAAAGGCACATAACAGCCCTCTTGGAGTTTGCCAAAAGGCACCTAAAGGACCCTCAGACCATGAGAAATAAGATTATCTGGTCTGATGAAACCAAGATTGAAGTATTTGGCCTGAATGTCAAGAGTCACGTCTGGAGGAAACCTGGCACCATCCCTACTGTGAAGCATGGTGGTGGCAGCATCATGCTGTGGGGATGTTTTTCAGTGGCAGGGACTGGGAGACTAATCAGGATCGAGGGAACGATGAATGGAGCAAAGTGCAACGAGGTCCTTGATGAAAACCTGCTCCAGAGTGCTCAGGCCTGCAGACTGGTGCGAAGGTTCACCTTCCAACTGGACATCGATCCTAAAAACACAGCCACGACAACGCAGGTGTGCCTTTGGGACAAGTCTCTGAATGTTCTTGAGTGGCCCAGCCAGAGCCCGGATTTGAACTAGGGGTTTCTGCACCAGGCCAACCCACAGTTGAGGTTTGTATATCAAGGGAGGCCAGATTCTTTCTGGCATCAATCAAATGCTAATGCAGAAACATGTCATACTCTTTTGGTCCAGCCGGCATCAGATACATGGGCTACACATTTCGAGACAGAGGGGCGCTGTTTCCCTCACTCAAATGATTTCTCCAGTGATATTCAGCCACTTGCGAATTTACGAAAAACAACGAAAACACAGAGAGAGATGGAAGATCAATTATTTTATCATTTCTATTTTTTTATTGGTCAAATATTTCCCTTGGGACCATGAATACAAGCCACTGGAGGCAGTGCCTCCTCTTGACAACACGTCGCTTTAAATTGGCATAAAGTAGAGCAGAGCTGAACCTTTTCTACCGCACCGCGAGCAGGGTTCTCCCCACTCACCTTCCCACAATCCCCATACACATTTCTCTGCGTGCCCTTGCTGAAAATGAATGGTGGCGGAACTTCTCCTGCTGAATTCGTTGTTGGTGAAAACCCTATGTATAAGACCTTGGCCGCTTACCGTGGCCAATGTGTAAGCACCTTTTTTAGAAAACACAGCACATGAAGGCAGCCAGCGTGAGGTGTGTGTGTGTGTGTGTGTGTGTGTGTGTGACAGCGCCTGGGCAAGGCACTGATCTTTTGACCTCTCTTTGCCTCGCTACTGAGTTTGTCCATTGTGGAGCTAAGCAGCAACAGATGTTCCTCTACACAGTTATAAACCTTGGAAACCATTAACAACAACACATTCTCCAACTAAAAAACAACAACAGCATTTTTTATGCTTCTAGATATGCTTTAAGGTAATCACGTATAGAGAAAGGGCTCAAACAGTGCCTGAGCACCTACCCTTTTGCCCTGAGCACCTACCCTTTTGCCCTGAGCACCTACCCTTTTGCCCTGAGCACCTACCCTTTTGCCCTGAGCACCTACCCTTTTGCCCTGAGCACCTACCCTTTTGCCCTGAGCACCTACCCTTTTGCCCTGAGCACCAACCCTTTTGCCCTGAGCACCTACCCTTTTGCCCTGAGCACCTACCCTTTTGCCCTGAGCACCTACCCTTTTGCCCTGAGCACCTACCCTTTTGCCCTGAGCACCTACCCTTTTGCCCTGAGCACCTACCCTTTTGCCCTGAGCACCTACCCTTTTGCCCTGAGCACCTACCCTTTTGCCCTGAGCACCAACCCTTTTGCCCTGAGCACCTACCCTTTTGCCCTGAGCACCTACCCTTTTGCCCTGAGCACCTACCCTTTTGCCCTGAGCACCTACCCTTTTGCCCTGAGCACCTACCCTTTTGCCCTGAGCACCTACCCTTTTGCCCTGAGCACCTACCCTTTTGCCCTGAGCACCTACCCTTTTGCCCTGAGCACCTACCCTTTTGCCCTGAGCACCAACCCTTTTGCCCTGAGCACCTACCATTTTGCCCTGAGCACCTACCCTTTTGCCCTGAGCACCTACCCTTTTGCCCTGAGCACCTACCCTTTTGCCCTGAGCACCTACCCTTTTGCCCTGAGCACCAACCCTTTTGCCCTGAGCACCTACCATTTTGCCCTGAGCACCTACCCTTTTGCCCTGAGCACCAACCCTTTTGCCCTGATCACCTACCCTTTTGCCCTGAGAACCTACCCTTTTGCCCTGAGCACCTACCCTTTTGCCCTGAGCACCTACCCTTTTGCCCTGAGCACCTACCCTTTTGCCCTGAGCACCAACCCTTTTGCCCTGAGCACCTACCCTTTTGCCCTGAGCACCTACCCTTTTGCCCTGAGCACCTACCCTTTTGCCCTGAGCACCAACCCTTTTGCCCTGAGCACCTACCCTTTTGCCCTGAGAACCTACCCTTTTGCCCTGAGCACCTACCCTTTTGCCCTGAGCACCAACCCTTTTGCCCTGAGCACCAACCCTTTTGCCCTGAGCACCTACCCCTTTGCCCTGAGCACCTACCCTTTTGCCCTGAGCACCTACCCTTTTGCCCTGAGCACCTACCCTTTTGCCCTGAGCACCTACCCTTTTGCCCTGAGCAGCTACCCTTTTGCCCTGAGCACCTACCCTTTTGGATTTTTTGTAATTTTATGAATTACTTTTACATTTTATTTTGAGTGTTTTAATTGCCCATTTTAATTAGAAATATAACGAAGTGCACATCAAACTAGCAAATGTTATAAGCTTTTTAATCTCAGAAAATGTCCTCTCCCCTGCCCCCCTGCCCCAAGAGCGCACTCCTCTGACTTGAATGCAGTGGCCACTGGCTGCGCGTGCCGGGGAGACTTGAATACTATAGGAGGATACTTTAGAGTTGGATCTGTCATGTGTGTCTCTCACTGTCAGGGACAAAGATTTGGGCAACTTCACTGCTTGTTAGAAAGAGGCAGATGTCAGCAGCAGAACAAACACAAAAATGGAGTAAAAATGTGTTGTTTCGACAGCACAGATAACTAACTTGCTAGAACATTTACATTGTCATTCACTTTGATCAGCTGTCTCTCATTCTGTCAATCAGCCCTCGTCGTCTCTAGGCCTAGGAGACACTGGCACTAGCTTGCTTACAATGTGTGATGAGTGAGTGTGCTGTTGCAGAAAATAAAAGGCCTATATGTTGACATTTTGGCTCCAGAGGCAGTTGGTATGTTATGAATTGTGTTATTTTTTCATTTTGAGCACTTGCCCTCCCAGTTCTGTGTACGCCCTGCTTCCAGATATCCATTCAATGTTAATTTTTTATAGTATGAATATGTTTTGATAGTTACATAATATGAATTAGCTAATAAATATTTGAAAGCCAAACATTGCATGACTCTTCCTGAACTATTTCCTAGTTTAGTGCTTTAATTTGCTAATTGACATTATAATCTGGGTCAAGACAACATGTCAGGAAGACTGAATCAGGAGAAGTAAATTACATCATACCTGTTGCTGCGAAAAGATAAAGAAAAAAGGAGAAGCATGAGTCATGAGAAGAGCTTATAATATTTCCTGTCTCGCTATAACCCTGATTGTGCCCCCTGTGCTTTCTGTCTATCTACTCTATCTACTCTCTCTCTCCATCTTTTTTGAGGGAATGATGACAGTCCGTCAGACACACGCTCGACAACGGGCCACGACTGCCCTAAATCACAACGCCTTCGTTAGCTAGGTCAATACTGCTAAAGACCAGGGTGGCGGGGGTAGCTGAAGTGATCAGTACAGCAGCCTTATTCGAAAGACTGACCCCCCCCCCCCCCCCACACACACACACACACACAAGTTCTGGTGTGTCCTAAATCAATATGCAACCACACCAAGCACTTAAAAAAAAAAAATACACTCTACCTGTAATTGCTATGTAAACATACATGTTTTGGGGCATAAATTATGAAGTGGGGCAAGAGCTTCTTTTAAAAGTTTCCTGTTCTACAAAGGAGAGTTTGAGAATCATGTAAGGCTGTCAGGTGTCAGTGTGCAGAGGTGAGGACGGAGTCAGGCGCAGGACACAGAACTGAGTAAAACAACGTACTGTACTCAAAAAATAAGCAACCATAAATTCCACGCTTCCCACTAAGATAGAGCACTGTCCAACCAATGCCAGGATGACCTGAGGAGGGTGATGTGTGAGCCCAACAGATCAATCGATCACGAACATCAGACGGAACGTACTTACGTCCAACTGGACACTGGGTGGGAGTGGGCTCCGCACATAATGCCCGCATCAACCTCCCATACCACCGGTGCCACCAGGCAAGAAGCCGGAAGTATGAGAGTGGGATCCGTGGACCGCTCCTCTGTGTCATACATCCGGGACAGTGCGTCTGCCTTAGCGTTCCCTTTTCTGGGAACCTGGTCTGTAGGATAGAGTGAACACAAAACGGGTGAAAAACATGGCCCACTTAAGGGCGCTGTAATGCAGCGCCAGCTGTGCCACCAGAGACTCTGGGTTTGCGCCCAGGCTCTGTCGTAAACCGACCGCGACCGGGAAGTCCGTGGGGCGACGCACAATTGGCCTAGCGTCGTCCGGGTTAGGGAGGGTTTGGCCGGTAGGGATATCCTTGTCTCATTGCGCACCAACGACTCCTGTGGCGAGCCGGGCGCAGTGCATGTTAACCAAGTTTGCTAGGTGCACGGTGTTTCCTCCGACACATTGGTGCGGCTGGCTTCCGGGTTGGATGCACGCTGTGTTAAGAAGCAGTGCGGCTTGGTTGGGTTGTGTATCGGAGGACGCATGACTTTCAACCTTCTTCTCTTCCGAGCCCGTACGGGAGTTGTAGCGATGAGACAGGATAGTAGCTACTAACAATTGGATACCACGAAATTGGGGAGAAAAAGGGCAACAAAAAAAATAATTTTTTTTTTAAACATGGCCCACCTTGCCTGGCGAGGATTCACTCTCCTTGCCGCCCGGATGTACTCCAGATTGCGGTGGTCAGTCCAAATGAGAAAAGGGTGCCAATACCTCCTTCAGAGCCCCGACAACATCCAACAGCTCCCGGTCACCCACATCATAGTTTCTTCAAAAAGAACGCATAGGAGCGGAGATTTGGTGGCATACCCGAGCGCTGAGACAGCACAGCTCCTATCCCAGCCTCGGACGCGTCCAGCACTACTATGAACGCTAAGGAAGGATCAGGATGAGCCAACACCGGTGCCGAGGTAAACAGAGCCTTCAGGTGACCAAAAGCCCTCTCCGCCCCAGCTGAACACTGCAGTCGCACCGGTCCCCCGTTCAGCAAAGAGGTAATGGGAGCCGCTACCTGACCAAAGCCCTGGATAAACCTCCGGTAGTAGTTGGCAAACCCTAAGAGCCGCTGCACCTCCTTTACCGTGGTTGGAGTTGGCCAATTACACACGGCTGAAATGTGGTCATTCTCCATCTCCACCCCTGACTCGGACAGGCGGTACCCTAGGAAGGAGACGGACTGTTGGAAGAACAGACATTTCTCAGCCTTAACGTACAGGTCATGCTATAACAGTCGACCAAGCACCTTGAGCACCAGAGACACATGCTCAGCACGTGTAGCGGAGTATATTAGAATGCCATCTATATACACCACTACACCCTGCCTGTGCAGGTCCCTGAAAATCTTGTCTACAAAGGATTGGAAGACGGATGGAGAATTCATCAACCCATACGGCATGACGAAGTACTCATAGTGCCCAGAGGTGGTACTAAATGCCGTCTTCCACTCATCCCCCTCCCGGATACGTACCAGGTTGTAAGCACTCCTGAGATCCAATTTGGTGAAGAAGCACGCACCATGCAATGACTCGGTCACACTGGCTATGAGAGGCAGCGGGTAACTATACTTCACCGTGATCTGATTTAAACCTCTATAGTCAATGCACGGCCATAAATCCTTCTTCTTCACAAAAAATAAACTTGAGGAGGCAGGTGAAGTGGAAGGCCAAATGTATCCCTGTCCCAGAGATTCGGTGACATATGTTTCCATAGCTGCCGTCTCCTCCTGTGACAGAGGATACACTTGCCTCCAGGGAAGTGCTGCGTCTACCAGGAGATCTATCACACAATGCCCACGTCGATGGGTTGGTAGTTGAGTCGCCTTCCTTTTCACTCTAGGCGAGAGCCAAATCGACATATTCAGGGGGGATGTGCATGGTGGAGACCTGGTTTGGACTCTCCACCATAGTTGCACCTATGGAAACACCTATACACCTTCCTGAACACTGACGTGACCATCCCTAGAGAGCTTTCTGTTGCCACGAAATAGTGGGGTCATGATAGGCCAACCAGGGAAGTCCCAACACCACAGGAAATGCAGGAGAATCGATCAGGAAGAGACTAACCCTCCTGCGTTATCATACATAGTGGAGCTGTGACCTCCCTAATCAGGCCCGACCCTGAAGGACGACTATCTAAGGAATGTACAGGGAAGGGCACATCAACAGGAACAATAGTGATCCCTAATTTAAGAGCAAATAAAATTCACAGCTGCGCCTGAATCTACTAGCGCCTTATGCTGGGAATGCGGGGAAAACTCAGGAAATTCTATAAATATACACATGTGCGCAACAGGAAGCTCTGGGTGCGTTAGGTGCCTACTCACCTGGGATGATCCACCAGTGCCCTGCCTGCTGCCTCGACTTCCTGGGAACCTCTCCAGCACCGGCCAGCAGTGGGTCCTCTGCGGCCACAGGTAGTGCAGCAAACGGCCCCCCCTTCAGGTCATCCTTAGAGCAGCACCTCCGAGCTCCATATGTGTAGGATCGGAGGTGCTGGGGGATGGAATGGACGGACCCTGATCCGGATGTCCGCGGGTGGCCAACAGGTTATCTAGCCGGATAGATAAATCCACCAGCTGGTCGAGGGTAAGGGTGGTGTCCCTGCAGGCCAGCTCCCGACGAACGTCCTCACGTAGACTACACCAGTAACGGTCGATCAGGACCCTCTCATTCCATCCCGCGCTAGCAGCCAGGGTCCTGAAGTCCAGTGCGAATTCCTGTGCGCTCCTCATCCCCTGTATGAGATGGAACAAGCGTTCCCCCTCCGCTCTCCCCTCAGGTGGGTGATCGAAGACCGCACGGAAGCTGCGGGTGAAATCCTCATAGTGGATCAACGCTGCGTCTATACTTCCCCATTCAGCATTGGCCCACTCAAGCGCTTTCCCCGACAGACAGGAGATGAGGGCGTACACGCTCTCGTATCCCGAGGGAGCCGGGTGGACGATCGCCAGGTAGAGCTCCAACTGGAGCAGGAACCCCTGGCACCTGGCAGCCGTCCCATCATATGTGCTCGGGAGCGAGAGCCGAATCCCACTGGGTCCAGGTGATGGAGGCGTGGACAGCGGTGTGGGTTGTGGTGTTGGTTGGGGTGAAGTTGATGGGGTTGTGGGAAAACCCCCTCTCTTCCATCGTTCCATGGTGAGCAGCACGCAATCCATGGCTGTGCCAAGATGTTGGAGTCGCGTGCTGCTGGACCCGTTCCTCTACTGGTACCGGAGGACTGGGTGCACCTGCTGACTCCATATTTTTGTTGCGTGATTCTGTCACATGTCAGTGTGCAGAGGTGAGGACGGAGTCAGGCGAACTGAGTAAAATAACGTACTTTACTCGAAAAATAAACAACCATAAATTCCACGCAGGGAAAACACACCATAACACAGAAGACTACCACAAAACAAGAAACAAACACACACAAAACATAATGGGAACCAGAGGGTTAAATAGGGAAAATAATTATAACGTAATGGGAACCAGGTGTGTACAATCAAGATAAAACAAATGGAAAAAGAAACGTAGATCGGTGGCAGCTAGAAAACCGGTGACGACGACCTCCGAAAGCCGCCCGAACAAGGAGAGGCACCAACTTCGGCTTAAGTCGTGACAAAGGCTTACACACTGTGTTTCTGTTTGTGTGTTTGTTTGTTTGGTTGTGTGTTTGTTTGTTTACACTACCAGGGCACAGATGTGACAAACACTGACATACAGGTCGAAAATTATCTTCACGACGCATCTCAGGCGATGTGTGTGTGCATGCGTTTGAGAGCTGAGGGAACACCAGTGTGATTTAGCGGTGTGATTAATTTACTTGTTTACTGTATATCTGTTTACTGTTTTGAATCTCTCACTCACTTATCTCCACTCTCTCTCTCTCCCCCTCCCTCCCCCTCTCTCTTTCTTTCTCAGGCAGAGCAGAGAAATGCAGAAGGAGTCATGTGTCCCTGATGCAGACTGTTTGTTTGTTATGTTAGTTGACTGGCTGTTTGTTTCTGGGGTACATCAAGTACTTGGACACAGTCATAGGAGTAAACAGATTGGGCAGATACAGAATTGTCCAGGTTTTTACAAGGTCAACAACAATAGCAGACTGTTGTTGAGCAGAACTAGTGATATCTGTCAGACATGGTTGGTTGCCATAGAACAATATCATCACTGAATAAATTACATTTATATAGCTCATATGTCCAACTCAATGCACTGTATGTATGGGGCTATCTCAGCCCTTCTATCATATGACTCTGTTCCTCACACACATCTGGCACCACCTGTAGCACCCAGCCCATTAGAACTGAGGAAGAGATCATGTGTAGAAGTGTGGGATGGTCAGGATGAGGATAGGGATGAATTTGTGTGTGTGTGTTTCAGTACACTCTTGTAGCCTCCCTGTCAGAGTGCTATGGCATTAAAGGGACCTGATTTAAAACACATCTCTCTCCTTTTATGAATGAAATGATGAAAAACACTGTTGGGCACTTTCACTTTCCTATTCCCATTTAGTATCCTTATCTGTGTTAATCAGGATGTTAATTATCAAAGTAGACAGGTAATTCAATTAAAGCATAATTGGCTACATGCGTTGGCTGTAGTACAACATTTTCCCTCATAATTAAAGAGAATTATGGGAGCATTCACCCAGACTGTCAGAGCTGAAAACACCATGCTCCCTCCTTGACACCCTCACACTGCCTTTGGAAAGGAAGGGGAGAGAGAGTTAAGGAGAAGGTGAGTGGATTAACTACTTAAATCTGTCCGCGTGTGTGTCGGTATGTGTGTAATCTTACGTGTGTGTGTGTGAGAGAGAGGTTGTTGGAGTTTGTGAGTATGAGAAAAAGAGGTTGTTTATGTGTGTGTGTGTGTGTGTGTGTGTGTGTCGGAGAGAGCAGGATATTTGTGAGTGTGATAACTGCATGAAAAAAAATAATTATACAGCCATCTGGGAGTGATGTAGTAAAATAAAACAATAAAATATAAGTTACTGCTGCTGATGTTTACAAACAATCCCCAAGCTTCCCTGAGAATCAAACCCAGACTGGAACACATACACACAGCAGGGAGACACACACACACACACACACACAGAGCGAGGGAAAGGGAGTGAAAGACAGAGAACACGCCATTCACATAAACATAAATACACAAACATGTGCAAACACAGTCCCTGTGGTTTTTACAGTGTCATCAACAACAGCAGACTTTGAGTTGAACTAGTGATATCAAACATTGCTGGTTGTAATAGAACAATATCATCATACTGTGTGTAGTGCAGATAGTGGCTGGGCCTCCACTATAACTTAGATTAGCTAGTGTGATTGGTGGATGGATCACAAGGAGAATCCCAGCCTGTTTTCATTAACCACTCATAAACATGTTTACTGGTACAGCTGCTCCCAATTACACCGTACAGAAACCTGGACTCAGGGGTAGACGTAACATAGTAAACGAAAATCCGGGACCCTCAAATTAGTATAATGTTACGTTTGGTATGGTAAGTATTAATATGTGGATGTCCATCATCCATTTTGTATGATATGTTACGAATTACAATTCATATGATATGTTACTTATTACAATTTGTTGTGGCCAACGTTAGCTAGGTGGCTAGGTTAATCTAGGGTTCATTTTAGGGTTAGGAGTTAGGTTAAAGGGTTAGCTAGATAGATTATTGTATTAGTCACATGCACAGGGTCGCAGATGTACAGTAAAATTCTTAAACACCGAGCTCCAACAGTGCAGGTCAAAGAGAAGTGAATGAAACAATGTGTACATATTTTTAGATTCGATTAGTTTATTGGTCACATGCACAGGGTCGCAGATGTAATCCACAGACATGCGTCAACGACACACAGATGCTCAAACACATGCAGACACACAAACACATGCACACACGTACGCGCACACACACACAGAGGCTGTGGCATTTGCGAGTTGTGTTCATGATTTTCCTCCTGAGAAAGATCTCTCAGGATCACTCATATTAGTATGAACATCAGTGCTAATCTGACATTTAACGTCATCATATTACAAACTCACTCACTCCACCTTCTGACGTCACACACCCCTCTCTCTCTCTCTTTGGGGGGGTATTCAACTCATTGTGTACACACACACACACACACACACACACACACACACACACACACACACACACACACACACACAGAGACACACTGCCCTCCCTTCCTCAATCTGATCTTGTATCAAAGCAAACAAATGACATGCTGTCTTTCCCCCTCCCTCACTCTTTTTTGATCTGTCGTTCTGTAGACTGACACGCGGTATCTCGCCAGCTGACATTATCAATCGTTGCGTGGCGCTGCAGTGTTCCGGCGGGCGGTGGTTTCCACAGGGGAGACTACATTACAACAGGCCTCTTTGTTTGGTTTAACCCTCCAGAGGAAGAACTCTGACTAGGCCTGGAGCTGAGCTGACTGGGCCTGGCTGGAGGAATAGCATAGAGGGAGAGGGAAAGAAGCTGAGGGATGATGAGGTGAATATTGTGGTGAGGGTGAGGGTATAAACCCCAGATTTTCTGTGGCTCTCACACATTCACCCACAACGTCATCCACAGAATGTGTCAACGACGCACGGCCACACACAATATTTTTTCCATCTTTACGGAGAAAAAATGCTAAATCACCTTGCAGAAAATAAAGTTCTCTTCACGGAATTACAGTTTTCGATCATTTCATTTGCAAATAAAAAAAAGCAAAAATGTTGTCTGTCCAGATCTGTGTTACACTGTCCTGCATCCTTCACCTCTGTCAGTGTTTAATAGAAATCTATATCTCTATTATGGAGACGATCTCTCCGTTGTGTGTGTAGAATCAATATACGTCATGAAATTACAAACATTTTATTTTCTCTCTGTTTTCTGAACTGTGTTGTAGGTGTGTGTTTGTTGGTTTTGAATGGATCAATAACTGCCTTTGACTAGGGTCCCTGCTCGGAACCTATTCAACTCTCCTCCTATGGATTCTCAGTGATTTCAATGCAAACTACTCTCATATGAAAGTTGAAACACACACACACACACCTTCACTTTTTCCCTATTGTCCAAGACTCTTTACCAAAACAACCTTGTAATTTATTGAGAGTATGTGTATTGTTGAGTAGACACACACATTAATAAATGTTTCCTTATTTAAAAAGTATGGCAGATCTTAGGATAGTATCATTTATTCAAACCATGTTAAATATGACAGTTAACAGTTAACTATTATTTTGGAATAATGTAAAATTATATATTTTTTTTGTTAATCAAAATACAATAATTAATATCAAACCCCGAAATAACTAAAAACATTAATATTTGTAAAAAAAATCATTATCTTAATCATTTCAAAAAGCACAGCAGATGAAAAAGAAACACAGAAATAAGGTTACAATATCAAACCACAATTTCTGTCTTAGAATAATTGGCATTCTAATTTAAGTAAATAAATAAAAAATATTCCCATAACTGGAACAAGAAAAACAAACCAATATCAAACAGTCTAAGAAATCACAGGAACAATGCAGGTAAAAATAATACTCACATTTTTTGCTACCCTTCCCCAGATCTGTGCTTTGACACAATCCTGTCTCGGTGCTCTATGGGAAATTCTTTCGACCTCATGGCTTGGTTTTTGCTCTGATGTGCACTGTCACCTGTGGGACCTTATATAGACAGCTGTGTGCCTTGATCAAGGATGATCAATGGAAACAGGATGTACCTGAGCTCAATTTCGAGTCTCATAGCAAAGGGTTTGAATATTTATGTAAATAAGGTATTTCAGTTTTTTATTTGTAATACATTTGCAAAAACATTACAACCTTTTTTCACTTTGTCATTATGGGCTACTGTGTGGATTGATGAGAAAATGTTTAATTTAATCAATTTTATAATAAGGCTGTAACAAAACAAAATGAGGAAAAAGGAAGGAATGTAATATATATATATACACTGTTTATATATAATGGATATTTATCTATACACTGTTTATATATACAAAAAAATATATATACACTGTTTATATATAATTGAATATGTATATATATATATATACAATTTATATATAATGGATATTTATATATACACTGTTTATATATAATGGATATTTATATACACTATTTATATATAATGGATATTTATATACACTGTTTATATACAATGGAAATGTATATATGTATGTATATATATACATTTCCATTGTATATAAACAGTGTATATAAATATCCATTATATATAAACAGTGTATATAAATATCCATTATATATAAACAGTGTATATAAATATCCATTATATATAAACAGTGTATATACATATATATATTATATATAAACAGTGTATATATAAATATCCATTATATATAAACAGTGTATATATAAATATCCATTATATATAAACAGTGTATATATAAATATCCATTATATATAAACAGTGTATATATAAATATCCATTATATATAAACAGTGTATATATAAATATCCATTATATATAAACAGTGTATATATAAATATCCATTATATATAAACAGTGTATATATAAATATCCATTATATATCAATTGTGTATATATGTTTATTTTTATTTTTTTGAGCAGTATATATACTAAAATAACACATCCTAGATCTGAATGAATGAAATATTCTTATTAAATACTTTTTTCTTTACATAGATGAATGTGCTGACAACAAAATCACACAAAAATGATCAATGGAAATCAAATTTATCAACCCATGGAGCTCTGGATTTGGAGTCACACTCCAAATTAAAGTGGAAAACCACACTACAGGCTGATCCAACGTTGATGTAATGTCCTTAAAACAAGTCAAAATTAGGCTCAGTAGTGTGTGTGGCCTCCACGTGCCTGTATGACCTCCCTACAACGCCTGGGCATGCTAATGGTGAGGTGGTGGATGGTCTCCTGAGGGATCTCCTCCCAGACCTGGACTAAAGCATCCACCAACTCCTGGACAGTCTGTGGTGCAACGTGGCGTTGGTGGATGGAGTGAGACATGATGTCCCAGATGTGCTCAATTGGATTCAGGTCTGGGGAACGGGCGGGCCAGTCCATAGCATCAATGCCTTCCTCTTGCAGGAACTGCTGACACACTCCAGCCACATGAGTTCTAGCATTGTCTTGCATTAGGAGGAACCCAGGGCCAACTGCACCAGCATATGGTCTCACAAGGGGTCTGAGGATCTCATCTCGGTACTTAATGGCAGTCAGGCTACCTCTGGCGAGCACATGGAGGGCAGTGCGGCCCCCCAAAGAAATGCCACCCCACACCATGACTGACCCACCGCCAAACCGGTCATGCTGGAGGATGTTGCAGGCAGCAGAACGTTCTCCACGGCGTCTCCAGACTCTGTCACATCTGTCACATGTGCTCAGTGTGAACCTGCTTTCATCTGTGAAGAGCACAGGGCGCCAGTGGCGAATTTGCCAATCTTGGTGTTCTCTGGCAAATGCCAAACGTCCTGCATGGTGTTGGACTGTAAGCACAACCCCCACCTGTGGACGTCGGGCCTTCATACCACCCTCATGGAGTCTGCTTCTGACCGTTTGAGCAGACACATGCACATTTGTGGCCTGCTGGAGGTAATTTTGCAGGGCTCTGGCAGTGCTCCTCCTGCTCCTCCTTGCACAAAGGCAGAGGTAGCGGTCCTGCTGCTGGGTTGTTGCCCTATGGCCTCCTCCACGTCTCCTGATGTACTGGCCTGTCTCCTGGTAGCGCCTCCATGCTCTGAACACTACGCTGACAGACACAGCAAACCTTCTTGCCACAGCTCGCATTGATTTTCCATCCTGGATGAGCTGCACTACCTGAGCCACTTGTGTGAGTTGTAGACTCAGTCTCATACTACCACTAGAGTGAAAGCACCGCCAGCATTCAAAAGTGACCAAAACATCAGCCAGGAAGCATAGGAACTGAGAAGTGGTCTGTGGTCACCACCTGCAGAACCACTCCTTTATTGGGGGTGTCTTGCTAATTACCTATAATTTCCACCTGTTGTCTTTTCCATTTGCACAACAGCATGTGAAATTTATTGTCGATCAGTATTGCTTCCTAAGTGGACAGTTTGATTTCACAGAAGTGTGATTGACTTGGAGTTACATTGTGTTGTTTAAGTGTTCCCTTTATTTTTTTGAGCAGTGTATAAATATATACACTGTTTATATATAATATATATATATATTTATATATATATATACACTGTTTATATATAATGGATATATTTATATACACTGTTAATATATAATGGCAAAAACATACTGTACACTGAAGCGGCTCATTTGGCTGGTGCGTGGTGCTTCCAACACCAGGGTTGTGGGTTTGAGCCCTGCGTGGCCCACATTCACTGACTATAAATCTTAACTGTAATTCACTTTAGATGAAAACATCAGCTAAAGGACCATTAAATGTAATATTAAACACACACAGGCTCCCTATCTCACTGCAGGGCTAATGTGCTGACTGTGCAAAAGTAGTTAAGGACACACTGGGGCGATGTCCCTCTAAAGTTACACTATCTCTGTCAGGACTAATCAGATGGCCAGGGCTTATACACACCATATAGTATTTTGTTCCCAGTACTGATGAGAGGAAAAGCACACACTCATGAATACACACACCCCAAACCCTCCTCTCCCTGCAATGATGAGAGCAATGATTTTTGTTTTCTTTGAAAGATTTATCCTCAGCAGCAAGGCCAGATGAGGGTTGATTCCTGCAGATTCTATTGTTAATCCTGGTTAGAATTTAAATAGAAGAGAAATGATTGCCTTTCTCTCTCTCCTCCTCCTCTCTTTCTCTCCATCTCTCTCAGCGGGCTCAGAAAGCCTGACCTCCGCGTCTTCTTCCCGTCCTTCAGATTGGTTTTAAATACTGGGCAGATTAAAGCACAGCCATGAAAGCTCACATTAGCCATATATTTAAAAATCCCCTATTCTGATAATCCATGTATTTGTCAGAATCAAACACAGGGGAATAGAAAAGGACAAATGATATAATGAGGAAGCAGAGCGAGACATATTGTGGAAATGAATTGTGTGGAGAGAGATACATTTAGCTGAATATGGCACGGCTAGAAGGAAGTCCTTGAAGATGCTTATTGAAATGCTAACCACCGACCACGTGACCGTTTGATGGGACAAAAAGAGAACGGGTGATTTAACGACCTCTGATGCCATTTGCTGTTGCTCACACGCCAGACAGGCCCATGATGAGGGAATGGTAGTTACAACAGCGTAGAATTGAGTGTGTGTGCGTGTATGTTGTTCACACACCAGACAGACAGACCTATGATGATGAGAGACTGGTGGTGTGTGTGTGTGTGTGTCTGTGTGTGTGTCTGTGTGTGTGTGTCTGTGTGTGTGTGTGTCTGTGTGTGTGTGTGTGTGTGTCTGTGTGTGTGTGTGTGTCAGATGCTGGGATGGGTTTAGCGTTTCTCTTCACTTACCCGTCACCCCGGTATCCTGGGGACATTTTCCCACAAGAACTAGAAAACATTTATTCTCCGCCTTTCCCCCCTAATTCCCCTTCTCCATCTCCCCCTTTACTTCACCTCTTTTCTCTTTCTGTGTGTTTTGGTAGTGAGTGTTGTGGTGTAATTTGGTAAGGGGCTGAATGCCGGTGGTGTCGTGCCGTGTGTCTGGCCGACTGCTCTTCTTTCAGACTGACGTCTGTTCATTTAGAAAGGAGACTCACTTACAGTGCAATACTACCCAAGTATTACTTTAGTCCTCTCCTCTCCTTAGTGATGTGTTGTGTATTAGAGCTGGCAGGGGCTTGGCAGCCTCTCAGGCTACAGTGTGTGTGTGTGTGTGTGTGTGTGTGTGTGTGTGTGTGTGTGTGTGTGTGTGTGTGTGTGTGTGTGTGTGTGTGTGTGTGTGTGTGTGTGTGTGTGTGTGTGTGTGCGTGCATGATGCCTGCTTGTGTGAGTGTACGCTTGTCTAGCTAGCTTGGCTGAGTAGTGGGTGATTTGTGATGTTACCTCTGCAGCTTTAAACTGCATCAAGCTACTTTGAGACCTCTTTTATTACTGTAATATGAGGTACTTAACATATCACTGCCATAAAGCATGGCCCAACAACACATCAGACCCAGAGGATTGTGGTTTCAGTGTTAGAGGCAGTAAGCGTTCATTCAACTTCATTCAACTTGGAGAGGGGGGTGTATACAAGTTTTTACTGTTAAAAGACTCACCCATCCAGAACACATGGATACTAAAGTAGGCGAGGCTGATACCATCTGATACACTTGCTTGCTTCCCAAAAATTAATTATATTTTTTTCATGCTTCCACCAGTCAAACCATCGTTGGTATGGAACGTCTCCGCAGCATGCAAATAACATTCACCCCCCTACAGAGATAAGATAAGATAATAGTTTATTGGTTGTTTGCACAGAATTCTTGCATCTCAAAGTTAATTAAATCATATCAGATTTTTTTAACATGCATTTCATATATCTATTAAAAATATATTTTTCATAAAGAATAGGCTGCATAAGCATGCATCCCTTCCCTATCCTGAATGTGAAAGGGGGAACGAAGGGAGAGAGAGGGGGAGAAGTGGAGAGGTGGGTCTTTAATTTGGAAAGTTAGATGTAGATGACACACAGATGGCTTTTCAATAACAGAAAGTACAGAACA
>NC_034178.2:43146625-43154125 GCF_002021735.2 Oncorhynchus kisutch | reverse complement strand
AAATGTAATGATGTGTGTGTATGGTTCAAAAGTCAAAACTCATGTCGGCATTCATTATTATTGAAGGAGAATGCTGTTCTTATCAAGTTACACAAATCCACAAGCAGTCAGTAGAAACCATATTTATTTAAGCAAGTCAGGCATATCAGCAATGGTTTTTAAAAAGGCAGTAAATGAGGCTGAATTAACGGTTTCGCTAGCAGATGAGTCTCCGCTGATAGCCAGGTGTAGCAGTGGTAAGGATTCCCTACATAGTGCTGACAGGGAAGCTCTGCTGTCTGGACAGCTTTATGTAGTCGTAACAGTTTGTGGGCACCGTTTGTCACCGTTATAGTGTGATGAATGTATTGTTTAGTGTTGTGTTATGCAGTGGCTTTGCTGCTATTCATTAAAATAAATTGGTAGAGTTTTCCCCACTAAGATTTAAATACTTAAACACCACTGGTAGGGGTGGGGTTATGGTATAGGCAGGCATAATCTACGGACAATGAACACAATTGTGTTTTGTCGATGGAAATCTGAATGCACAGAGATACCGTGATGAGATCTTGAGGCCCATTGTCGTGCCAGTAACCCGCCACCATCCCCTCATGTTTCAGCATGATAACTGCATGGCTCCATGTCGCAAGGTTCTGTACCCAATTCCTGGAAGTTGAAAATGTCCCAGTTCTTCCATGGCCTGCATAGTCATAGATTCTGACTGCTTTTCTGATCCGTGCCCCTACCTTTTTTTAAGGTATCTGTGACCAACAGATGCATATCTGTACTCCCAGTCATGTGAAAATGTACTGATTTCCTTATATGAACTGTAACTCTGTAAAATCTTTGTTGCGTTTTGTTCAGTGTAAAATTAAGACACTTCAATCTTCCACAAACACCAAAGAATTTTCTCATCATTACATTTTCCATGACCCTATGGCCCATAGAGAGATTTTCACAGCGACTCAATCGTGGCTGTCACAATGAGAGACACACCAGTTGCATTCGGTGCCGTTTAAGATGAGGGAGGACAAATATATTTTTTATGAGCACGGCCTTATTTTTATTACAGCATATTGGATGATTGTCATTTATATTCCATTCACCCAGCTCAAACTAACATTGATATGTTTAGGTTACTACATGATACTAAAATTTTCTCTATACCCATCATGAAGTTTCTACAACCTAACATACAGTATGAATGAAAGTTTACAATGTAGGTGCACAGGTGTTGTCCGAAAGTTTCTATTGGACAAATTCAGGTATGTTTATCCTTGTTTTGTTCCGTAAGAAACATTTTTCAACAGAAACTGAATGAATACACCTCTGATCACACGCAAACACAGTTCACTTTCATAGCAGCCACATACAAACAGCATGACCACTTTGCTTGTTAATTGCTTCTCTCATCTATGCGCTCTTCTCCACTCACGTTTTCCCTTTGCTTGTGGACTTCAGTGCACAGCACATAAGCTGTCTGTGACCAGGCAAAAAACCTTTCCAAGCCAAACCTTCACATCATAATCGCTAATCGCTACACACAACCTACATTGTTGTCACCATATTAGCTAACATAAAGGTCAGCATAGCTACTTGAACTAATGCATTAGTAAACCCACTACAATCTTACCCTGATTTGGAAAAGTTCCAGTGTTGGGTAGCCATAGCCAGCTAGCTAACATGGCATCCCACGCGCACACTTGCACACCAAACACAATCTAAACTTGTGAGATCAAGTTGGCATTAACTTGAAGACTATAGGAAAATAGTCATACTGTTGTTCAGATTAGGGCTGTGATGATAAATCAATTACTAAAACCTAGAAATCAACTAATACTTTGGTTTACGTTGTGCCTAAGTTGAAAATGTGTAATGTACTGGTCTGCAAGAAACTGTTTATAATTGCTATTTAGTATGAAACTACTACTTTGTACAGTTGTGTTACTGGGCTGTTGTGCATGGAACCGTGTTTGTTCATTCTTCTCCCCGGTGGATGGCTGACCCAGTGGAATGCAAAGAATGTTGTTGAATGAGGCATACAGGTCTTTATGTCGAGAGCGGCCTAGGGAGAGAGGCTGAAGAAGGTTCGCTACGACACGTACGCACGCAAGCACACACTCACACACATAAAATGGGAAAGTGCTCAGAGAATGTGGAGAACGCAGGTTCAAATGGACCCTTGAGAGGAGACCTGGAGTATGGTGTTTGATCTCCAAGTGATTCAGCCATTGCCACGGCCAGGCAGGCTAAGAATCCACTCCACATACCAATTCATTCGTTAACCTTTCTCTAACCATGTAAGCAATTCAGAGAAACAATCTCTTTCACTAAAGGACCACAGTCAAAGGGATCCTACACTACTCAACACAGAATCCACTTGAGCCATATTGAAGAGCAGTGAAATGGCAAAGACAAATGACCTTATCAAGTCTCCCACTGATTTAATGAATTATCTAGTTGGTCACCTCTTTAGATATACAGGAGATGTTTGGAGTTTCCTGAATGGGTTTAAATATTATCCTGGAAAAATAAATCAGCAGGAGTAGGACCAGTCCATATACCTGGAAATTGAAAACAATTTTTAATGATATAAGGGCCACATATCATTATCATTTAATCATGGACTCAACCATATATACAATATAAATATACTGTATTTATGAATATACAGTTGAAGTCGGAAGTTTACATACGCCTTAGCCAACTACATTTAAACTCAGTTTTTCACAATTCCTGACAATTAATCCTCGTAAAAAAATCCCAGTGAATGTCAGTTAGGATCACTTATAAGAATGTAAAATGCCAGAATAATAGTAGAGAGAATTATTTATTTCAGGTTTTATTTATTTCATCACATTCCCAGTGGGTCAGAAGTTTACATACAATCAATTAGTATTTGGTAGCATTGCCTTTAAATGGTTTAACTTCCCACAAGCTTCCCACAAAAAGTTGGGTGAATTTTGGCCCATTCCTCCTGACAGATCTGGTGTAACTGAGTCAGGTTTGTAGGCCTCCTTGCTCACACATGCTTTTTCAGTTCTGCCAACAAATTTTCTATTGGATTGAGGTCAGGGCTTTGTAATGGCCACTCCAGTACATTGACTTTGTTGTCCTTAAGCCATTTTGCCACAGCTTTGGAAGTGTGCTTGGGGTCATTTGTCCATTTGTGATCAAACTTTAACTGACTGATGTCTTGAGATGTTGCTTCAATATATCCACATACTTTTCCTTCTCATGAACCCATCTATTTCATGAAGTGCACCAGTCCCCATGTGCAGTTGCAAACCGTAGTCTGGCATTTTTATGGCGGTTTTGGAGCAGTGGCTTCTTCCTTGCAGAGTGGCCTTTCAGATTATGTCGATATAGGACTCGTTTTACTGTGGATATAGATTATTTTGTACCCGTTTCCTCCAGTATCTTCGCAAGGTCCTTTGCTGTTGTTCTGGGATTGATTTGCACTTTTCGCACCAAAGTACGTTCAACTGTAGGAAACAGAAGGGGTCTTCCTCCTGAGCGGTATGGCGGCTGCGTGGTCCCATGGTGTTTATACTTGCGTGCTATTGTTTGTACAGATGAAAGTGGTACTTTCAAGCGTTTGGAAATTTCTTCCAAGGATGAACCAGACTTGTGGAGGTCCACAATTTTTTTCTGGGGTCTTGGCTGATTTATTTTTATTTTCCCATGATGTCAAGCAAGGAGGCACTGAGTTTGAAGGCAGGCCTTGAAATACATCAATACGTCAATTAGCCCATCAGAAGCTTCTAAAGTCATGATGTAATTTTCTTGAATTTTCCATGCTGTTTAAAGGCACAGTCAAATTTGTGTATGTAAACTTTTGACCCACTGGAATTGTGATACAGTGAATTACAGTGAAATAATCTGTCTTTAAACAAATTTTGGAAAAATTACTTGTAAAGCACATGTCCTAACCGACTTGCCAAAACTATAGTTTGTTAACAAGAAATTTGTGGAGTGGTTGAAAAACAAGTTTTAATGACTTCAACCTAAGTTTATGTAAACTTCCGACTTCAACTGTAAGTAGTCAGACCCTTTACTCATTACTTTGTTGAAGAACCTTTGGCAGAGATTACAGCCTCTATTCTTCTTGGGTATGACGCTACAAACTTGGCACACCTGTATTTGGGGAGGTTCTCCCCTTCTTCTCTGTAGATCCTCTCAAGCTGTCAGGTTGGATCAGGTCGCTCCAGAGATGTTTGATCGGGTTCAAGTCCGGGCTCTGGCTGGGCCACTCAAGGACATTCAGAGACTTGTCCTGAAGCCACTCCTGCGTTTTCTTGGCTGTGTGCTTAGTGTTGATGTCCTGGTTGAACGTGAACCTTCACCCCAGTCTGAGGTCCTGAGCTCTCTTGAGCAGGTTTTCATCAAAGAGCTCTCTGTACTTTGGCCATTCATCGAGTCTCCCAGTGCCTGCCACTGAAAAACATCTCCACAGCATGATGCTGCCACCACCATGCTTCACCGCAGGGAGGGTGCTGAGTTTCCTCCAGATGTGACACTTGACATTCAGGCCAAAGTGTTCAATCTTGGTTTCATCAAACCAGAGAATCTTGTTTCTCATGGTCTGAGAGACCTTTAGGTGGCTTTTTGCAAACTCCAAGCAGGCTGTCATGTGCCTTTTATTGTGGAAGGGCTTCCGTCTGGCCACTCTACCATAAAAGCCTGATTGGTGGTCTGCTGCAAGGATGATTGTCCTTTTGGAAGGTTCTCCCATCTCCACAGAGGCACCGTGGAGCTCTGTCAGAGTGACCATCAGGTTCTTGGTCACCTCCCTGACTAAGGCCCTTCTCCCCCGATTGCTCAGTTTGGCCGAGCGGCCAGCTCTAGGAAGAGTCTTGGTGGTTCCAAACTTCTTCCATTTAAGAATGATGCAGGACACTGTATTTTTGGGGGTTTTCAATGCTGCATAATGGTTTTGGTACCCTTCCCCAGATCTGTGCATCGACACAATCCTGTCTCGGAGCTCTACGGACAATTCCTTCAACCTCATGGCTTGGTTTTTGCTCTGACATGCACTGTCAACTGTGGTATCTTAAATAGACAGGTGTGTGCCTTTCCAAATCATGTCCAATCAATTGAATTTACCACAGGTGGACTACAATCAAATTGTAGAAACATCTCAAGGATGATCAATGGAAACAGGATGTACCTGAGCTCAATTTCCAATCTCATAGCAAAGGGTCTGAATACTGATGGAAATAAGGTATTTCTGTTTTTTTCTTCTTTTTTCTAAAAACCTGTTTTTGCTTTGTCATTATGGTGCATTGTGTGTAAATTGATGAGGAAAATTGATGAGGCTGTAACGTAACAAAATGTGGAAAATGAGGGATACAACGTATATGGAAAGCAGGTGCTTCCAAACACATTCCGAATGCACTGTATTACCTCAATTGTCTGGATGAACCTGTACCGATACCCCCTGTATACAATATAACCTCATTATTGTTATTTTATTGTGTTACTTTCTTTTCACTTTAGTTTATTTAGCTAATATTTTCTTAACTCTTAATTTTCTGAAAACTGCATTCTTGGTTACGGGCTTGTAAGTAAGCACTTCACAGTAAGGTCTACACCTGTTGATTTGATAGAAAGAAAGAAAAAAAGAATGAGACATAGAACAGAACAGTCATGATACCTAAGCCTAAACGCTTTTCATTTACTGTCACCTCTAACACCATTTCTCTCCTCGGTCCATGGCCTTTCTCATCACTCCAAATTCTCTGTGCTGTTGCCCTTGTTGTCTTCAGGGTCTATTGTTGCTTCATAGGTGGGTGCCCTCAGAGTCAAAGTCAATTTAGCTCTGCATCCAGGGAGAATCAAGACCATCAGCCCATTCAGTGGCTACTCTCTGCGCACATGCACACACGCATGCACACACACACACAGAAGCTTGTGCATTTGTACACAAACACACCACTATGTCTCAGTGATTATGATTTCATTATGTCCCCTGTGGCAGGGTTTCCCAAACTCGGTCCTGGGGCCCCCCCTGGGTGCACGTTTTGATTTCTGCCCTAGCACTACACAGCTGATTCAAATACACTACACAGCTGACACAAAGGGAATACTGGCAAGCCAATGAAAATACGTTGGGCCTTTATGCTTTCTTACTCAAACATAATTCTCGCCATTTGCCATTTCTCTCTTCCCCACTTTCCTCTCTCTCTCATACACCAAACACAGTCACAATAACTTGATTTTATTTTCCCTCCTCGCTCCAATGCACAATATCCAACCCCTATCTCTCTTTTCTCCTTTCAATGTCTCTTCTTCTCCTCTGTGCCTTTCTTCTTTTTTCCCTTTTACTTCCAAGGTCAGACAGGACAAACAATGCCACTGGTGTCTGCTTGAATGGTGGTCGCTACCGGCGACCAGTGCCTGGGTTGCCAAGGCAACACTCTAACCATTCATTTTCAATTAAAACAGACAAAGAGATGACAGCTCGGGGTCTATGGAAGATGTCAAGAATCGATATTAATATACGACAAGTGAGCATAATTGTGTGTCCATTTCCCCCAAACTCATCTATGCTATCAGTGAAATGTGAAAGCGGAAGATAATTTGGGGGTGTGTGAAACGCAGTCCACTGTTTTCTTCTAACGAAGAGACGCGGCTGATGTGTCTCTCAGAGAAAGAGCGTTCAGCATTACCGTTATTCATATTTTGCCAGAGGTGTTATTATTTTCATTACCATATGATGCTGTTGTCACTTATGTTTAAAATATATATTCACACCATCATATGTACGTGCACGCACAATCACAATCACACACACACCTGCAGGTAACTGACAAAATAAAGGAAACACCAAAACAAAGCGTCTTAACGGGTCACAACAGCTTCAACACACCTTGGCATAGATTCTACAAATGTCTGGAACTCTATTGGAGGGAAGCGACACCCTTCTTCCATGAGAAATTCTATAAGTTGGAGTTTTATTTATAGTGGTGGAAAACGTTGTCTCAGGAGCCACTCCAGAATCTACCTTAAGTCTTCAGTTGGATTGAAATCTGGTGACTGAGACGACCATGGCATATAGCTTACATTGTTTTCAAGCTCATCAAAACATTCAGTGACCACTTGTGCCCTGTGGATGGGGACATTCTCATCCTATGGGGGCATAGCCATGGTAGCCAAAATAATGGCCTGCCAAGCATTTCTATACATGACCCTAAGCATGATGTAATGTTAATTGTTTAATTAACTCAGGAACCACATCTGTGTGGAAGCACCTGCTTTCAATATACTTTGTATCCCTCATTTACTCAAGTGTTCTATTATTTTGGTAGTAACCTATATATCATTTAAAACATGTGTGAATGACATCTCTAGGTTTGATAGATTTTTTTTTTACCACACACTGCTTTATGAAAGGACCTCCACATCATGCTAATGTGAGTGTTGCTGTGTGGCCCCTTTGTTTCATTTGGCAGAAGTGAACATATGCCACGCAAACACAGGCAACACAAGGCCAGGTAACACAGCACAGTCAAATCTTGA